>NC_028644.1:16184048-16185191 GCF_001406875.1 Solanum pennellii
TATATATATATATATATATGAGAAGAAACATAAAGTCACCATTGAAGTTGTCTCGTATTTTCATAAGGACACCTTAACTTTGCAACTATCCTATTAGCCCACTAAATAATTTTGAAAATATATTATTATACCATTTTTCGATCAGCCCCAAATCTTAAGAAGCAAGTGAGTTCGCACCTCAATCATTACATGACACGTGTTAATTTAATTAAAAAAATATATATTTTTTTATTTTAAATTTTTCCTTTATCTTTTTCTTTCTTTCTCTCTCTCTCTCTCTCTCTCTTTTAATTTTAATTTTGATATATCTTAGGTTTCATTTCACCTTCCATCTCATTTCCTTTTTTTATTCACCTCAAACCCCCCATGTCAAATTGAAATCCATTTCCTTTTTTTTTCTTTTCATTTTCTTCTTCTTCTCCGATCAAATTCTTTATAAAATTCATACTATTATTTAGACTTTATTGAATTATTGATAACAAAATTAATTATTTTTTAAAAGAAAATTTAAAATTTTGACGGTACCATCAACTACTCATTTTTCATATATATTAGAAATTATAATTTTCATAGAATAAATTAATTTCTCAAAAATGGAAATAACTTAATTGAAATCGAATAAAAAAGTGTATGATACTTCCTATTCATCTTGAGATCTAATGAGTTTATCGAATTTTTCGTAATGTAAAAAAATATTTAGATAAAATTTTAAAACTAAAGTGAGTAAAATTATTAGTAATAAAAAAAGATGGAAGGTGAAATTGTGATAAAAATGGTGACATTGAAAGTAAAAAGATTTTGAAAAGAAAGAAGAAAGAAAGAGAAAAAGTAAAAAGGAATAAAAGTTAAAATAATAAGAAAACTAAAAAAATATATTTTATGATAAAATACTTGTAAGGATAAAATTATATTAGTTATATTAGGCTGCTCACTCCCTTTAAGAGAGTGCACACCACTCTCTATGTCAGTTGGACGAAAAATGATTTATATCTATTCAAAATTGTTTAGTGGGGTAATAGGACTGTTACAAAGTTAAGATGTCTTTTCAAAAATTCGGGGCAACTTCAATGGTTACTTTATGTCTTCTCTCTCTCTCTCTCTCTATTTATATATATATATATATATATATATATATATATATAT
>NC_028644.1:16185207-16189677 GCF_001406875.1 Solanum pennellii
TCTCTCTCTCTCTATATATATATATATATATATATATATATATATATATATATATGTATATGTATGTATGTATGTATGAAAGCTGTAATATCGTGAAGAAAATACAGAAGAATTCAGTTACCAACATTATTCTTACCGTTCATCATGGTATCAATTCACCAACATCGAATTGAATCTCAAGGACACCCGAATAAATTTTTTCTTCACAATGGGAGACCAGACACCCACCTCTTCCACAATCTTTCATTGTCTATCACCATGACTCAACTTTCCCAATGAGTATTGTTCCTGAGGAAACAATTTTTTATCTCTGGTCATAATTGATGGAGATGCACATTGTTGCACGAAATAAAATTTTGTGTTTGACAGGAGATAAAGTGAAACTAACAGCGAATGATCCGAGTTATGCAACATGGATTACTGACAACAACAGACTGAACATTTGGCTCATTAATTTAGTGATCCCTTATCTTATGTAGCGATTTATCCGACTCTCCCCAACAAATGAGATATGGGAACCTATTGATAAAACCTTCTATGATGGATATGATGAAAGCTGTTTGTTTGAGTGGTATAAAAAATCTGTCACGGTCAAATAGAGTGGTAGACCTCTGTCTACTTTCTATAGTGAACTGGTTGAAATCTTCCAGGAAATCGACCATTTAATAGTCGCACAGGAGGAAGAAGTTCTTGGAGTCATACAGACACATTCCATTATGGTTAGATTGCGAGTTCATATATTCCTCAATGGACTTGACGTAGAATTTGATAAATTTCATGGTGAGATTCTATGGAAGGATCCAAAGTATAATCTGAAAAGTACATATGCATACATTAGAGGGGAATTTCAACAAAGACAGACCATGGGAACTTCACACAATTCCATAAAGCTCTGCCATTGCAGTTCACCGAAACAAAGGGTGCAGTAACTCATCATCGGGAAAATGTAATGATTTTATTTGTAATCATTGTGGTTAGAAAGGATATTCGAAACATCTATGTTATGAGATTATTGATTACCTGGACTTGTGGGATTTCTCAAAGAAGCCTAGAAAAAAATATCAACGTCGGTGTATCAATTGCTATTGCAAGGACACCACATATCCACCCAAGAAGGAAAATCGCAACCCATTGCCAATGTTGTTCATCTAGGCATTTCTGGTAAGGTGGATGTATATTTTGTCACTACTAAGAATACTGCTTTGATTATCGACACATGACCAATTGATCATATGACAAATGATTTCACCAAATTATAGACTTTTAAATCGTCATCTCAATCTGACATCTCTATCCCAAATGGTAGTACTTCTCCTATTATAGGAGACGAATCGATTTTTCTTTCTAATATGTTAGCGCTTGATACTGTCCTAGTAATTCCCAAACTTTCTTATAATCTTTTATCAGTTTGCAGTAATACCTCAACACTCAATTGTACCGTAACTTTTTTGCCTTCATTCTGTGTTTTTCAGGACATTCTGACACGGAGGACTGTTTGTTATTGTGTTAAACGAAATGAGTTGTATTATTTAGAGTTAACTGAAGATTGAAAAAGGAAATTTCATCATGCATTTCATATGAGTGGGATTTAGAAGACTCGTGATAGTGTTTGGTTTTGGGAAAGGCGGCTCGGTCACATTTCCTTTATGTACCTTAAGAAACATAGGCCAAGTTTGTTTTTTGGTGTCGATATTTAAGATCTCAAATGTGATGTATGTGAATTGGCAAAAAATCATCGTGTTCCATAGTCATCCAGTTTAAGTAAATGTTCCTAGCCTTTTGGTGTCATACATTCTGATATTTGGGGACCTGCAAAGGTTCCATCCCTCTCAAATGCTCGTTATTTTATCACTTTTATTGATAAATTCACTAGGTTTGCATGGGTATCTTTGCATCGTAAAAGAAGTGATTCATATATGGCATTTAAGGAATTCTACAATATGGTCCATATCAAATATCAACATAAAATTTGAATTCGGCAATTAGATAATGCCATGGAAATTGATGATGCTTTATTTAGTGAATATTTGAGACAGTTGGGAATACGACACCATACTTCTTGTAGGTATACACCACAACAAAATGGGTTGGCAGAAAGGAAGAATCGGCAAATTATGGAGGTAGTACGTTCATCTCTTTTTGGGATGAACATGCCACAGTTTTATTGGGGGGAGGAGGCCAAATTTGTTGGGTATCTTACCTATCGGGTTCCTTCCCGAGTTATTGACTTCCAAACTCCACAAGATAAATTGAACTCATTTTGCTCCATTCCACATATGCCAAATCTCGAACCAGGAGTTTTTGGGTGTACTGTAAATGTTCATATTCCCAAAGTCTTACAAAACAAATTAGATCATTGTGCCATACAATGTATTTTTTTGGATATTCATATTTTCAACAGGGATATAGATGTTATTATCCATGCACGAAAAAATATCAAGTATCCTTAGATGTATCCTTCCATGAAAGTGAGCCATTCTACAGGGGGGAGTTTTGGACTCATCTCTTCAGGGGGTAGAACTCGAGTGATGAGACTGAGCTTTATTTAATAAACAATGGATATTCTAAAGGTGAAACTATTTTTTTTCCAGAATTAGAGGCCATTGTAGAATAATTAAATACACCTCAAGTCACTAGTGATCAGCCCAATGTAGATGCTCCAAGTTTGCCAAATGTATCTATGAATAACGGTGATGAAGATCCATTAGAAGAGCTTGTGTTAACACCATTAATCAAGGAACCTCCTTCTCAAAATAATCAATCGAATGTTAGATCACAAGTAACAGATGATTCCCTCTCAAATTGTTCGTTACCCTCCCGATTACCACAATGGTCGATAGAGTTGTCCCAAAGAAACAATATGAACCTGATGCTAGATAAATGTTAAATATCCTATATATAGTTTTACATCTACTCATATATTTTAAGAGTCATATGCCCTAAATGTTGAACAATTGTCCATAGTGTCTATATCTAATAATGTGCAATAAGCATTTACGGATCTGAAGTGGATGAAAGCAATGAATGAAGAGATGGAGGCTTTGGAAAAGAACTCAACTGGGAACCGGTTTCATTGTTGAAAGGGAAGAGACATGTCTAATACAAATGGGTATACACTGTAAAACTTAAAAGTTGATGGAAGCATCGATAGGTGTAAAGCATGGTTGGTGGCAAAAGGTTACACAAAAAAGTATTATCAAGAAACTTTTGCACCAGTTGCTAAGCGTAATACCGTCTGCATCCTCATATCAGTGGCAGTGAATCGCAATTTGCCTTTGCGACAGTTTGGCATAAAGAATGCTTTCTTGAATGGTTACCTGGAGGAAGAAGTTTTTATGGAGATTCCACCTGGTGTTAAATATGATATGTACATGATGGTAATGTAATTAAATTGAAGAGATCGTTGTATGGGCTCAAACAATCAACCAAAACCTGGTTTGGAAGGTTTATCTCAGCAATAAAGTTTGTTGGTTATACACAAAGTAATTTTGATCACACTTTATTACTCAAATACGAAGGATAAAAAATTACAACACTAATAGTGTATAGAGATGATTTGGCCTTGACTAACAATTATGTTGGAGAAATGGAGAAACAACAGAGGTATTTGGCCACCATGTTTTAAATGAAAGACCTAGGACACCTACAATATCTTTTGGGTATTGAAGTATCACGATCGAATCTGGACGTATGTGTTGGATTTGTTTAATGAAACAGGGATTTTAACATACAAACCAATTGAAAGACCAATGGAGATAAATCATTCAATTGAAATTTCTTCTGCCAAATTTTTTGTAGACATAGGTCTTTATCAACGACAAGTGGGAAAGTTTATTCATCTAACACATACCAGTACAAACATTGCATATGCTATGAGTGTGGTAAGCCAGTTTATGCATGCTCCAACTGAGGAACACATGAGACCACTTTATAGAATCTTGAGATATCTTAAAGGTGAACCTGGAAAGGGTTTATTGTACTAAAAAATGAGGGTGCCACCATTGAAGGTTACATTGATGCTTATTGGGCAGGAGATCAATTGTCACGACCCAAAACCGAGCCGCGACTGGCACCCACATTTACCCTCCTATGTGAGCGAACCAACCAATCTAAACCTTAACATTTCAATTTAATATCAACATAAAGCAATGCGGAAGACTTAAACTCATTAATAAAAGACAATTCAATAACTTCTAAAATTCAACATCTATTATTTCCCCAAAATCTGGAAGTCATCACCACAAGAACATCTATGATCAAATTACTAAACTAAGAGTATTCTAAGAAACTAAAATAACAAAAGCTAGTCCATGCCGGAACTTCAAGGCATCAAGACACGAGGAAGAAGATCCAGTCCAAGCTAGAAGCATTAGCTCACCCTGAAAATCGATGTGATGAAGACTTGCTAGAGTTGCGGTTGAGTTGAAGACGACGGTACGTTTGCTGCATTTCCACAATTAACAAAGAAAA
>NC_028644.1:16196010-16204074 GCF_001406875.1 Solanum pennellii
AAGTTCAGAGAGTCGATTTCAGTACCCAAATTTCAGAAGTCTAAGTCTTTTGGAACGAGACCCCCTCGACGGCCCGTCGTTCCCATGACGGTCCGTCGTGGGTTCCGTCGACTCACACAGTTTTTCCAGAAATAAAATCTGCTGCTCAAAACGACTAAACAGGTCGTTACATCAATCAACCGGAAAATTCACTTCAGGATATTTCATGTTTGTGGAAGGAAATCTTGTAACCTGGAGAAGCAAGAAACAAAAGGTTGTTGCTAAGTCAAGTTTCGAAAGCATAATTTCGAGATATGGCAAATGGCTTATGTGAACTGTTATTGATTAGAGGAGTGGTACTTGATCTCGGAATTGAATGTTCAAGGTCTAGAAGTTTATTTTGTGATAACAGAGTTGCTACCAAATAACTCAAAACCCATTACAACATGATCGAACTCAACATGTTGAAACTGACCATCATTTTATTAAAGAGAAGTTGGACCCAAAGACTATTCAGTTTCCATTTGTCAAGTCAGAAAGTCAACTTACAAGCATTCTTACAAAGGCAGTCTCAGGGAGGATATTTCTTGTAGTTATTAACAAGTTTTGTATCAGAGACATGTATGCACAAACTTAAGAGGGAGTATTAACATGATTGTGGGAGACCTCCCAAGAAAAATAATGGTGAAACTAACCTAGCAAAAAATCAATAACTTAAAGATAAGAGATCTGTTTTGTTTGTGCAGAGAGTGGGCATATTACTCCATTTTTCAGATTTCAGAAATGTGGTTCTACACCTCAAGAAAACGTTACTGAAAACCTTTTGTGCCTGTTATACATAGATAAACATGGTTGAGAGTGTTGATGTATGGTAGGTTAATTTTTGTGCAAACTATCACATCTCTTATAACAAAGATTGCTTTTAAGAATATACTCATTTTTAGGAGTCCAAAACCATTATGCTTGGTGATTCTCACACTACTCAATTGCTTGAAATGGGATATGTCGAATTGTGTTTTACCTCTAGAAGGGTGTTAACTTTCGAAGATGTATTTTATACTACTTCCATGAGAAAAAATTTGATGTCTAGTTTTCTTCATAATAAAGTGGTTAAAAGGTTTATTGAGTTTGATTAATATGTAATTCTGAAGAAGAGTATTTTTGTGGGAAAAGGGTATGCTTGATGGGATGACCAAACTAAACATTAAAATGAATAAAGTTTCTAATTTTGTATATATGGTTTGTTCTACTAAAAATTTTGGCATGTTCTTTTGTATCATATTAAAGATCCTTATGTTGGAATCATGAGTAGTTTATGGTATTTTGAAAAGTGTGAGGCTTGTAGTAAAGTGAAAATCATTATAAGGCCTCATTTGCATGTCGAATGAAAAACTAAATTTTTAGAATTAGTTCATAGTGATATTTGTGAATTTTGAAGAATTTTAACTTGTGGAGGTAATAGATACTCTATTACTTTCATTGATGATTTTTCGAATTTTACATATGTTTACTTGATGAATAATCAATGTGATGCTTTTGAAAACATTAAAGTATATCTCCATAAAGTTTAAAATTAGTTTGGAAGAATTTTTTTATAAAAAAATTAGAAGTGATAGAGGTTATGAATATGAATTAAATGAGTTTCATTCAAACAAATTTTCCTTATTCTACTTCGTCTAATATTGTAGCGAAAAGGAAAAATGGAACTTTGATTTAATTAACTAATATCATGCTTATTCAGTCAAATTCACCTTTAAATTTATGGGGTGAAGCTATTTTAACTGCTTGTTATGTGTTGAATCGTGTGCCTCATAAAAAGTCAAAATTGACACCATTTGAATTGTGGAAAAGTCACAAGCCATGTTTTGTAGAACTATGAGTTTTGATTGTCTATCCTTTGTGAGGCTTCTGGAATGTCACGACCCAAGTCTACACCCTGGACGTGGTCGACATTCAAGAACCATTTCTACTCCCCTAGCGAACCCTCATCATGGCTTACTACAAGTGGAAGACTAAATAAAGCATACAAAGCTTAAAACTTAATAAAATACATTGAACTCAATTACAAAATCGTTAACTCAGAAGGTAAAATTTGAATAAAATAGTATATTTAACTCGCCAGAAATAGGCAACTCAAGTAAGTTAAATATTTAATAAAATAAATGAAACAGACTTCTCAAAATGTATTTTCTATTTATGAAGCCTCTAAAGGAGAATGATGGAAGTGGGGAAAAAATCCACGACATCCTAACAAAATTGAAAACAAATAATTACATCCTTCGGATGCAAGGAGGCTCAACATAGATAACTCGAACTACATGTGGTATCATTGAAATACATGTTGATAATCTTGTATACATGTATTTGCATAATGAAACGATGCAGACCAAATGGCTTAGTACATGAAATGGGAGCATGTAAGGGAAATTTTAAACCATAAAATAAACTTCAACTTCATAAAAGAAAACATACTTACATCTTTTGAACTCACTAAACAAAACTCAACTCAAGAATATGATACTCAACTCAAAGATTTGATACTCAAGTCAAGAAACTTAACTCTTGATACTCAACTCAAGATAAAGAAACATAAATGTTGAAATATATGTAAAGCTTTTAAACTAGTACATAGAAACTCAATATTTTGAATAACACAATAACAACTCAGTTTGTATAGAATAAAATATAATATGACTCTGTGGGAGATTCTGTTATCAAAAATCATCACTATGAGCTATATGATGATAAAATATTTTGTTCACGCTGCGAGAACTTTCCTTTACCTTGTCAGGGTATAAAACCTCTTAACTAAGTGTATCCAATAATTTATGCTTAAAAGCATAAAGGAATCCTCTAAAATGTATGACCCTTTCTACCCACGTTTGTTACATGGCTTATGGAGATTTAATTAAACTGAAACGTCCCCATATTGGTTCTCCATACTACTCCCAAAAATATACTCAGCTCATATGTCTAAAAACACAAATTCTTTGAGATTATTAATCAAAATGTTTTTCCTATAAAGAAATGTAACTCAAACTGATCAAAACTTTTTTGGAAATCTCGGTTTCCTTCTCTTTTAAATGTGAATACATTTACTCTTGTACTACTTAGTTACCATATATCATTTTAATTAAAAAAAACTCGATTCTAGTCTTTCTCAACTCAAGTGCTCAAGTCTTAAAACAAGTTCAGAAAAATATGTAAAAGACTTCACAGAATAAAGTTCATGCAAAATTAAAAGGCGTGAACAACTCAAATTGAGGTTTAAACTGACCATACATAGAACTCAAGAATTTCAATGATAATACTCATTTTAAAAATTCTAGACTAAGGGTTCACGCGGAATTGTGGTAATAAACTACTCAACTCAAGGACTCAAAGACACTTCTCATCTCCAGAATGCTCGACTAATAGGGGTGATGCGGAGTTATGGGCATGAACTATTCCACTGATAAACTCCACTGGTTAATATATAACAGTCCCATAATTATGAAATAAAATCTCAAAATGGATTAGGAACACAATAATCAAAACCTAGAACTTGAAGATACTACTCCTCTCCAAGATACTCCATTTATGAACTTCATGCAAAATTTATTTATGGGTATGAGAGACTCAACTAGAGGGTCTACATAAAAATATGACACTCAACTATGAAACTTCTAATTCTCATACTTACTTCCTCAAATCTTAACTCAAAATCAATAGTTGCTCTCAAATGATTCATAATTTAACTCTATAAACTTCTTGAACTCTACTCTTAAATCTCTCTTTTGTATTTGAATTATGAATTCAAGAGTTATGTTCATGATGTGAAGGATATTGTGATGATAAACTAAACTCATTAATACATTCTCCTCATTCTCATACTCACTTGCTTGAGTCTTGAATCAAGTTATTTGAATTCGTAGAAGACTCATAAAAAAGACTCAAAGGGAATTTCTAAAAATGTTCGAAAGAACTCTCAAGTGTTAACTCTTAACTCCACCTTGAATTTAAATTTTTATTTCAAGTTTGTTGTTCATGTTATGAATGATTTCTAGGTATTTAGGAGTAGTTTATAGTGTTAAGTATGTATAGGGCTCCAAGGTACCTTTGTAAAGGACTTAGACGAGCGAAACGACAGAGAAGGGGTAGGGGCAGGCAACCCTGATGCCTGAGTGGCGCATTTCATCATCCCTCTACCTAAATACGTGTGGTTGGGATACACTGGAAGGCGTAGTGATCCATCCCCTAACCCAGAAAACCCCGGCGACTTTCTTTACTCGTTTTCTCAGCCTAGTTCGCCTAGATTCAAACAGTTTCTTTTCCAATCACTTGAATTCAATTTCTCAACAGAAGAACACACTAATCTACTCAATACATACCTCAAAACAACTAACTTTCATATCAAGAATTTATCAAAACCTCAACAAAGCAAGATTTAGAATGAACTTTAAGAACACTTATCAAGAACCTAAATGTTTATATCTTTATGGACGAATTTGAATATGAAAATCATGTTTGTTGTGCAGGTGAAAGAACCCAACACTATGGAAACTTATATAGCTCTAAGGGGTCAAACAACTGGAGAATATCCATAAGGAAACTCAAGAATCTCGACGAACGCTTTGACCCTCTTCTTCTCTTTTCTCCTCTTTTCTCTTCTATTCTCTTCTTGAACTCTCAACTAAAAACCTAGGTGTGTATTAGGATAATAAAACTGAATCTAATCATACTAGAACTCTAAAACCTTACTAATAACGATTTAAATATGATTGTGTAAAGAAAAGACCAAAATATCCCTCACTATTTTTGGGTAACTTTCCTTAATTGAACAGTCCTTCTTCAAAAGAACATATGTCACTCATCTGAACTCGAAACTTAACAAACTAGGTGGCGTTGGAAATATAATTAAAATATCTTTTATTTTATTTCTTATGGTCCACTAAAATCATCTTGTAATGAACATTATGGTGTTTTAAAGTTTACCAAAAATTAGAAGAACTTAGGAATGAGTTGAATGAATTCTCTTTAATACTTCTTGGAACTCAAGGTGCTACATATAGTGACCTCAACACCTGAGAAATTTTAAATTCCTTGGTTAAATACTACTCACCATGAAGTATGGTTCGAATCTTAGCTAAAAGGTTTTTTAGGTTGTTACATGGACCCGAACATTTCAAAGTTGGATAAGAAAGTTACTACTTGTGCTTTTCTTTGTTATGCTCCAAATAGTACCCCTATAGATTTTTACGTCTTGAATATAATATATAATTGAATCAAGTGATGCAATTTTTCATGAGAATAGATTTCGATTTAATTCTAAAAATAGTGGGGTCAAAGGAATTAAATTTTTATTTATCACTAGCTACTTCTTCTACTAGTACTTTGGGAAATAACGAGATTTATGATTTTGAGTTAGAAAAATGTAAAAGATTTGAGTTAGAAATAAAAATATTTTAGTCCTATTTTTTATATTTTTAATGTTGGAGATGACCCTCTCACATTGAAAGAAGTTTTATCTTCACATGACTCCATTTTTTGGAAAGATATTGAAATGATGAAATGCAATCACTAATTTATAATAAAACTTGGAAGTTAGTTTGTCTATCATCGGGTTTTAAAACAATTAGTTGGAAATGAGTCTTACAAAAAAAAGTCGAAAACGGATGGATCTATTATTAAATATAAGCTTAGACTAGTTGGAAAAGATTTTAAACAACTAGAAAGCCTAGATTTTTTTATTACCATCCCCATATGATGAAAATAATTCTGTGGTATGAATTTCAAATGATGACAACAACGGTTATTTTTCTGGCTCACCACTCTTGATCTGTAGAAATTTATCAATGAAGAAATTTCTATAAGAGGAAAATTCATGATTGTTGAAGTATGAAAACAGAGAGACTTCCTATGTAAGGACTACATTTTAAGTGCTTTAGTGGATGACTTATATAATGTTTTGAGTGAACTGAAAACTTCAAAAGAATTATGGAATGCACTTGAGAATAAATACAAAACGGAAGATGCTTGTTTCAAGAAGTTTGTTATCCCAAAAGTTTTTGACTATAAGATTAAAAATAACAAAATGGTTTGATCACAAGTGCAAGAGCTTTAACTTATTTTCCATGATTCGATTTTTGAGGACATGGTATTTTATGAAATTTTTAAGTGGTTGTAATGATTGAGAAGTAATCGCTTTCGTGGAATGATTTCAAGAATTATTTAATGCACAAATGCAAAGAAATGTAACTTGAAGATCTTATAATTCAGCTCAAGAAGAAGGAAGATAACAAGATTATCAAAAATAATTTTCATGGGAGCTCGACAATTATGAAAGTTAATATTGTTGAAGAAGCTCCCACCAAAGGAAAGTAGAGAAAGAAGTCGAATGGACAAAAGTGAGAGCAAGCCATGAAGAAATTCAAGGGCAACTGTTAAATTGTGGTAAGGTTAGTCACAAGTATTTTAACTGTCAATCTACAAGAAAATACAAGGACAAAGGCAAAAGTTAGGAGAACATCATGGAGAAGATGGAAGATGTAGCCTCTATACAATGATCTTGGAGGGAAACTTAGTTGGAAATTCCAAGAAGTGATTTCTTTAGTCAACTTTCACTCGACATGTTTGCTCTGCCAAAAAATCCTTCTCCACGTACACTCATACTAAGTTCGATTAAGATTTATTCATGGGAAAAACAACAACGGGGATTGAACAAATTGAGAAAATAATGTTGAAAATAATATCCGACAAGGTGTTGACTTTAAATAATGTTCTAAATGTCACTACTATTAGGAGGAATCTAGTTTCCGCTTCACTAGTGTTTAAGTGTGCCCTAACTAGTGACAAAGTTGTAATAAGTAAGAATAAGATGTTCTTTAGAAAGGGCTACCTTAGTGAGGTTATTTTCAAACTCAATGTAATGGTTGTTGATAGTATTAATAAGAATTCTATTTTTATTTACTTCTTGAAGTCAAATGACTTATTGCATGCCCGTTTGGGACATGTATAAAACAATGTCTTGGAAAAATTGATTTCTTTAGAAGTATTGTTGACTGCAAGTGAGATAAATCGAAATGTAAAATTTGTGTTGAATGTTGGTTTGTAAACATCCTTATAAGTTTGTTCAAAAGTATTCAAATCCTCTAGACTTAATTCACATAAATATATACGATATGAGGTCAATATCATCTCATGGTGGGAGAAAGTACTTTATAACATTTATTCACGATTGCCCTCTATATTGTTCTGTTTATTTTCTTAATAGTAAGGATGAAGAAATTGTTGCATTTAATCAATACAAGATTAAGGTAGAGACAATTAAATCGAAATATAAGAATGATTTTGAGTGGTAGGGGTGGTGAATACAAATCTCCTTTTGCAGAGATATGTTAAGAATATGATATTATTCATCAAACTACTGCATCCTATACACCACAATCAAATGAGATGATTGAAATAAAGAACATAACGTTAAAGGAAATAAAGAAGGCCTCGTGAATCAGTTCAGGTTCACCACAATGATTATGGTAGGGAGCTACCCTTAAGGCAATACTAAATAGGGTACCCCACAGGAAAACACAATCTATTCCATATGATTTATCAAAAGAAATTAAACCCAACTTGAAATATTTCAAAGTGTAGATATGTTAAGCTAAGTTACAAGTTTTGTTACCCAAGATGCTTAAAAAGGACATAAAACATTGGATTGTTTATTTATTGGATATGTTGTGAACACTATGTCGGGTTTTGGTTCACAAATTTGATGATCTTCAAATTCATTTTAATACAGTAATTTATTGAGATAACGTTGAGTTATTTGAACAGGTTTATCCGTAGAAAACGTAACGTGAGACGACAAGTAAAAGATTTGTACGATCACAGGAAGAATCAATAAACAATACACCACTTAATAAGGATATGTCACGACCCAAAACCGAGCCGCGACTGGCACCCACATTTACCCTCCTATGTGAGCGAACCAATCAATCTAAACCTTAACATTTCAATTTAATATCAACATAAAGCAATGCGGAAGACTTAAACTCATTAATAAAAGACAATTCAATAACTTCTAAAATTCAACATCTATTATTTCCC
>NC_028644.1:16205376-16258550 GCF_001406875.1 Solanum pennellii
GCAGGAATAGTCAAAAACGCCCCTTAAATAACTGACAGAAATCCGACCCAGCCTGGGATTACGTAGCCTGTGACAGCCCGTCGTGCCTGCGACGGTCCGTCATGCAG
Organism: Solanum pennellii; assembly: GCF_001406875.1. Taxonomy (NCBI): domain Eukaryota; kingdom Viridiplantae; phylum Streptophyta; class Magnoliopsida; order Solanales; family Solanaceae; genus Solanum; species Solanum pennellii. Next base: position 16,205,484 of record NC_028644.1, read on the forward strand.
GTTCGTCATGGACTCAATTTGTTTAAGGAGTCTGTGACGGCCCGTTGTGCCTACGACNTTCCGTTACGAAGTTCAGAGAGTCGATTTCAGTACCCAAATTTCAGAAGTCTAAGTGTTCTGGAACGAGACACCTGCGACGGTCCGTCGTGCCCACGACGGTTCGTCCTGCAGGTCCGTCGCCAAGTTCAGAGAGTCGATTTCAGTACCCAAATTTCAGAAGTCTAAGTCTTTTGGAACGAGACACCCTCGACGGCCCGTCGTGTCCATGACGGTCCGTCGTGGGTTCCGTCGACTCACACAGTTTTTCCAGAAATAAAATCTGCTGCTCAAAACGACTAAACAGGTCGTTACAGGATATGAGACATTGTAAGAGTCAAAGAAAAATCCACTTATTTCAACAAGATTTTGTGGTATTCATATGTGAAAATAAATCTCAAACATTGAAGGCAGTGATATCTTCTTTTGAGTCAACCTTTTTGGATTAAGCAGCCAATAGTGAGATCAAATCAATTTTACTAACCATACTTCAGAATCAGTTGATCTTCCTCTAGGATATAAACCGTTACGATCAAAATGGACCTTTAAAAGGGAAATTAAATCGGATGAGACTATTGAAATATATAAGGCTAGAATTATTGGCAAAGGATACAGATAAAAGGAAGGTTTGGATTACTTTGATACATACTTTCTAGCACCGAGAATGTCATGACCTAGGGGTACACCCTAGATGAAACATGGACCCATAAGGGGTCTCATACAAGCCCTTAACATATCATTACATCAGATGAAAAATATAAATGTTGAAATTTTAAAACTTTATCCATACAATCGAAGTATTTTACAAAAGCATGTGAAAATCTAACTTGTCTCAATTAGCCATCTAATCGAATCTTTGAATCAAAAACAGGGTCACAACCGTTTCAACATAAATTTGAAAATAAAAGTACTAGAATGAATCTACTAATGACTCATACATCCTCGATGTTGAGGTCTCACAACAAGCTAGGAGAATAGTCCATCTAAGCTTGAACCAATAGAAGATATCCTTATGAATCGAAACCTGCACATTTTTTAAAATGTAGAAAATATGTATTAGTACAAAAATGCACTTAGTATGATAGTCATGAACAAAATTATGCTAAAAAGGACATTTTAGTTTAAAAGCATGCATTTTACCAAGTTTGAGAATCATAATTTATTTTAGCATTAAAGCATAAGTAAAAAGCCTTTTCAACATATAGATCATCATAGCATAATACAACCATCTCATAAGTAACCCTAAGTTATTATTGTGAAATGTATATAAAGATCCCATAATCGCATCTATACTATGTACCACTTCTAGGCCACCATAATTAGACTTATTCTTTATTGTCATCTTTAGTTAATAATCTTCGACAAGAAAACCTTTTAATTTTATTAAGTCATATCAAGGAAAACAACTCTTGAAACAATCCACATTAAGCATACTTTATTCATAAGTAATCATAACATAAAGGAACACACCATAACTACTTTCAAAGCCCACTTGCGCGATTCATGGATGAAGTCACATACCCCCATCCCACACTAAGTATTGCATTCTTGAGAAGCCATAGTTCATTATAATTCATTATAAGATAGTTCATAGATTCAATAGGAGAGAAGAGCCTTTCAACCTACGAATCCTCATATTGTGAGAAAACCTCCCACAACATGTCATTTTCATTCATAAGTGTATAATTGAGGATAGTCATTCAATTATACATAATCATACAACTATTCATTCATATGTTTTTTATAGCGAGAATAGCCTTCCAACAACACTACAATTACATCATAGTAATAATCACATTAGTTTCAAGATATTCATACAGTGTGCACATAAATATCATGATGATACAAAATTCTCCTAATTTTTCCTTCAAGGACCATGGTCATAATTAACCAACACATATAGAATTAATATACTAAACATGAATTATATCATGATTCAAGTAATCAATTAATAATATTCATAATTCTATAACATTCTACTAACATCAATCAATACCCACACTTTAGGATCCAATTTTGAGAAAATAGAGCAATTCATGGATTATTGATGAATTCAAAATAAAATTATGTAAAATCATAATTATATACATAAACATACAATCAATTGAAAGGAATTTATGAGACTGAAGTCAAAACCAAAGTTTTGTGTTTTCTAGTTTTGAAATTCAAGTTTTTGGAGGGGCTCTATGGGTAAAAGATTCCCATACATGAAGATATATTATACCATATTGAATATTTACCATGAATTTGAGTAGAAAATCGTATTTTTTCAACCCTAGCTTCACCTTGATTCTTCTTTTTCCATGGATTTCTAGAGAGAATTTGTTTGAGGAAAAGTTGGTTACGGACTTGGGTTTTGGGATTTTATGAAATGAATAAGTTAGTTAATGAATTAAAATGTCTTATATAGGTTTACTTAAACAATATAAAACTACCCCTCATAAAATTAACTAAAAAGGAAATCACCTAAACTACCCTTACTTAGGCCGACTTTGGATAAGTTGCAGGCTTGGCCCATGACCCATAACTCACAGACTGTGAGTTGATATACGGTGTGTGCTGCACCTCCGTGGGTGGTGGAATTCAACCACTCACCTTGTATCTTGATCCACGACACCCAAACATGTGTGTGTGTACACCTACTGGGCATGGGTCCCATTCGTAGGTGGCTTCTTTTGGGATGTTTTGTAGGGTTGTTTTAGGTCCTCATCAACGACCCTTGGTTGGTTCTTGTGGAGTCTCACCTTTACATTTAACCCGTAAAACCTTCATTTTAAGTGTTGGGATTTATTTAAGACTCTAATCCTTATGTTAGGTTGTAGTTTAGGCTACTAGTTTTAAAACGTAGACTTCTAATTTTCTGAAATGTTACAGTGGATAACATCTATTAGTATGTTGATAGCACTAGGGGTCATGCATGATCTTAAAATCTATCAAATGGTTGCTAAGAAAACCTTCTTAAATGGAGAGTTGGAGGAAGAAATTTGCATGGTACAACTTAAGGGGTTTGTAGTTCCTGGTAAAGAAGAAAAAGTGTGCATATATGTTACTTTATGGGCTCAAACAAGCACCCAAAAACGTCATGCTATGTTTCACCAAACAAAGTTGACAAATGGATTTAAGATTAACAAGTGTGATAAATGTGTTCACATTTAAAGCATTCCGAATCATGAAGTCATTGTTCATTTGTATATTGATGACATGTTAATAATGAGTAAATATATTGATGATATAAATGCTACTAAGTGCATGTTGTCCAACAGGTTCAATATGAAAGACTTAGGAGTTGTTGATTTGATATTAGGGATCAAGATTATCAAAATACATCAAGGAATAACATTATCTCAATATCATTGAAAGAGTATTAAACAAGTTCAAATACTTGAATTTCAATGATGTGAAAACTCTAACTGATATAAGCTCTACATTTCAAAAGAATGAAAGTAAAAGTGACTCTCAGTTGGAATATAACAGAGTATTGGAAAGTTTGATGTATATTATGAAATGCACACAACCAGATATAGCAACGGTATTAGAAAGCTTAGTCTATTAACTACTAATCATAATCAAACTCATTGGATGACAATGAAATGTGTGTGTTGGTGTATGTGAAACATATCCAAAACTATGCTTTGCATTATAATAAAATATCATGTTGTGATTGAATGATATATCGATTCAAATTGGATCACCATGTCAAATGAAAAAAATACACAAGCGGTTATGTGTTTATACTTGATGGAGGAGTAATGTTTTAGAGATCTTCTAAACAGACATGTGTCACTCCCTCTACAATGGAATCTAAATTTATTGCCTTAGATAAGGCCGTTGAAAAAGTTGATAGACTCAGGAATTTCTTAGAAGATATTGAATTATGGCCCAAACTTGTGGGACCTATATGCATACAATGTGATATTCAAACACCAATAGGTAATCAAGGGAGCATCATGTAAAATAGGAAATATTGTCATATACGATGAAGACATTATACCGTAAGACAATTGCTCTCTAGTGGAATTATTGCATTCGACTATGTGAAGTCAAGAGATAATATCTCAGATTAACTAATGAAAGGCCTTATGATATAGGCAATTGAAAAAGTATCTAAGGGAATGGGTTTACGACTTAGGACAAGACATCACAGTGGTAACTCTACCTAGTAGACTGGAGATCCTAAGAGCTAGGTTCAAGGAGAAAACAAAGTTTTGACTGACGGTTCAACATTGTCAATCAATACAATCAATTCTTATGATGAAGATAATGTTTGAAAAGAAATAAAAATATTAAGACTTGTTAATGAGTTGATAAAACTTAAAGGTTTTAATGACTTGATAAGTTTGGGAGATTTAACCAAATAGTGTATCTACGTGATGTCACGGTAAGAAATCACCTATGTGAGTGCTAAGTGCAAGCCACTTCAAAGAGAATTATTGTAAAATGTATATTCTCTATACACTCATGAAACAAAGAGGTGATTATGATTGAAATGAAAACACCTGTAAGAACAATAAGTTGTAAAGGGTCGATTGGGTGAGATATGGTTATATAGGTTTATAAAAAATATAACGGTTCAATGATCTCACATCTATCAATTGACTGAGTATATTTAGGGCTAGCGCGGAGATGTGAGGTGCCGTTACCTGTTATGCCCTAAGCCTAGACCCTGGACATTATTGACACCCGATGACGATTGCTAGCCTTCAACGAACCCTTGGCCTTGCCTATTTAACTCAATGAAAGACTTAAACATCAGATATAACTCAAGGAAATATCTTAAAATAAGTAAATAGCAAAAATGGCAACCTAATGTTTTAGTAATTATAAGCGAAAGGAAATGACTAAGAAAACTACTACCATCTGCCTATGAAGCCACTAAAATAAATATGGATATTAGGAAAGGACCATCAATTATCCTAAGAACTAAATACTAAATAATTTTAGTAAAATATGTCCTCCAAAATAAAGGGAGTCTCACCAACTAACTCTGAGATGCTCACTGGATCAAGGGTATGTCGATGTCTGATCCTATTTACCTGTGTCTTCATCATAATATGATGCAGGCCAATTGGAATCACTACTTTGATTGTACGAGTATGCAAGTTGGAATGCTAATAACACCTAAGCTTGAAAAATATTAGGAAGGAATAGTTACCTTGTCACTGCTCAACTCACGAATAACTTAATTCATTTCAATATATTGCAAATTTTAAAGTAACTGCAATATAAGAAAAGAATGCTTGAAACATGATGTAAACACTTAATATATGCAAGATACAATTTAAGTATGGTATGTATGTAAAAATACAAGTAAACTAGTGCATATAAGAATACAATAACTTATGTGAGAGTTTCTCAAACCGGAAATCATCAGTTAAAAGTTATAGTGATGATACAATGATCTATATCACGTTCTAGCGCATCCTATATCTGGCCAAAGATATAAGACCTAAACTACCTAATCAATCCACTAGTTTACTGTGAAAGGTTTCATAATAAAAGTATGAACCTTTTTTACCCATGGTGGCTACATGGTTTGTGGAGTCTGTGAGTTGTCTGAACTCTCCCCTATATCGGTGCTCAATACTACTCCCAAAAATATTTTGGCTTTTCTGTTTTAAAAAAAATACTAATTCTGTTGTTTTGAGATTAGTGCTCAAAATTCTTAGATAATCATAGTTTCCCTGCTAGCTTCAATTAGAAGGCTATAGTTGTTTTCTGAAAATTTGCCCTAAGGCTCCTTGGAAATCAAAGTTTCTTTACCAGTTTAATGTTAAAACATTTTAAATCTTTTTGGGAATACTTAGTCCCCATATACCTTTGAATAAAATAACTTCAACTTACTCTTTACTTAGCTTCAAACTTGAGTCTTAAGATAAAGTCAATATATTTAAATACGACTCTTGAAAACCTTTAAGGACTTTACTTTAACTTACTTCTTAGCTTTAGACTTGACTTCTTAACTTCCTTGACTTTGATATTAACTTTCTTTGAATTGAATTATGGATTCGAAATTCATAATCTCATGTTTATGGATAGTTTCATGATGTTTAGATGTACCTTAGAGTGTTGGAGTAAACTAAGAATGTGGGTACATCACATAGAAACTAGTACGAGAAGATGGGGAAAGAGCGGGGTCTCCAGGTGTCTTTGGAGCTCTGAGAGAAGTGGAGCTCTACGGACAGAATCTATCCAGAGGGGCTCTAGACACACCAAATCCTGACGGACAGAGACTATCATGAGGGGATATGGTAGGCGCGGCTCCCAGGGCTTGTCAGATGGGTGTTTCAACTTTTCCTCTCAGTTAATTTTAAACCTTCTAAACATGGATCTCCCACCAATAGGATCACTAATAACCGCAATACCCAATAGATTATACTTGAAGAACAACCCGAAAACACGAATTCAATCAACTAAAAGCATACTAGAACTCAACTTACAAGAATTCAACCATTGTTCTTCAAGAACATAAATGATCATCATTCAATATGCTCTAAATTCACTGAATTGAACAAATTGGTGTGTGGGTAAACTAACCCAACACAGAAAGATCTTACATACCTTAATAGGGATCATCCCCGATGAATTCCACTCAACGATCTTGGCGTTCTTGATGAATTCTTGAACTTTTTTCCTTTATACTTCTTCTCTTCTCTTTTATCCCAAGCCCCAAGTGTGAATACTTTTCTAAAACTCACATAAGGCTTAGTTTTACCCCTACTAAACTATTTAAATAAATTAGGAAATAGTTGGGTGAAATGACAAGTTTACTCTTACTAAAATCCGGTTTGGGACCTTACTATATCCAATTGCTCAACTTCCGATAGGCATATATCCATCATATGATATCGAAAATCACAAACTTAACGGCATTGGAAAGATATATCCAAGGATTTTCAACTATATAGAGAACTGACTCGAACTCATGCTGAGCTAGAAGTTATGGTCATTTGAAAATGATCAAAAACTCACTTTTTACACTTATGAAATTTTCCACATTTTTACTATTGTTTCAAAAAGTGATAAATTTTAGTTTCTTAGCTTATTCTTGGGTATTATGAGTTATGAGATGTAACAATACCTGCCCCTTGGAAACATTCGTCCTCGAATGAGATTTCTTTCACTATGCTAAGGGTAGTAACATCAATTCAACACTTAAATATCCAAAAGCAAATAACAATCATGCTTACTCGTAGTTCATAAATTACAAAGAAGAGAATTAGTGACTTGATTTGCATTTTCTCTGAATTCAAAGAGATGTGGATATCTCTTATTCACAGCCTCTTAAACTTCCCAAGTCTCTTCTTCAACAAATTGATTCCTCCAAAATACCTTAAATGACGCAAATTCCTTTGTTCTCAACTTTCAGACTTGGCGATATAAAATCTAAACCGTAATCTCTTCATAGGGCAATCTATCCTTAATCCCAACATTCTCAGTTGATATAATCAATGAAGGATCACCCATGCACTTCTTCAAAATGGAGATATGAAATACCGGTACAACTGTTGTTAACTCTTGTGGTAGCTCAAACTCATAAGCTACATTGTCAATCCTGTTGGATATTCTATAAGGTCCGATATACCGAGGACTAAGCTTGCCCTTTCTACCAAACCTAATAACACCCTTCATGGGTGAAACATTCAGATATACCCAATCATCCACTTCAAACTCCAATGGACTTCTCCTCACATCTGTGTAGGACTTCTGACGACTCTGTGCCGTCTTCAACTTTTCTTTAATCACCTGCACCTTCTTTCTGGCTTGGTAAACTATATAAAGTCCTATCAACCTTGCTTCACCGACTTTGAACCACCCAAGGAGATATGCATCTTCTACCATAAAGAGCTTCATATGGAGCCATTTGGATGCTCGAATGGTAGCTGTTGTTGTAAGAGAATTCTATGAGAGGTAGGTGATCATCCCAATTACCCTTGAAATCTATCATACAAGCTCTGAACATATCTTTTGAAATATGGATGGTACGCTCTGCTTGCCCATCCATTTGAGAATGAAAAGCAGTATTTAAGGGCACCTTTAAACCTAAACCTTTTTGGAAAGACATCTAGAACTGAGCAGTAAATTGTACACCTCTATCTGAAATGGAGAACAGAATTCCATGAAGTCTTACCACTTCTTGAATGTACAACTTAGCATAATCCTATGCCGAATAAGTGGTGTTGACTGGTAAAAAGTGGGCTGATTTTTTCATTCTATCAAAAATCACCCATATTGAATCATGATGTCCGCGAGACTTTCGCAAGCATGTGAGGAAGTCCGTATTAATTATCTCCCACTTCCATTCTGGAAGTTTTATATTCTGAACTAAATCTTCAGGCCTTTGATATTATACTTTCACTTGTTGTCAATTTGGGCATTTGGCAACAATTCAGCAATTCCCTTGTTTAAGCCTTCCCACCAATATACTTTTCTCAAGTTGAGGTACATTTTTATGGAACCCAGAAGAATGGAATATGGATGAGCTTCCTCCAGGATCCTCTCTTGGAGTCCATCCACCCTAGGAACACATAATCTACCTTGATACTTCAGCACACCATATCCCCTTTGTTAAAACCAATACTCTTTGCTTATGAACATTCACTTTCAAATAAAACAACATGAGGTCTTGGTATTTCATCTCTTTAACTTCTGACACCAATAATGACTCAGCCCCATTGGTCACCACTATTCCTCCTTTTGTGGAGTCTATAAGTCTGACTCCCAGACATGCAAGTTTGTGCACATCTTTAGCTAACTCTCTATTTTTTTCCTAAATATGGTCGGTATTCCCGAACCTTCTTAAAGCATTTGCAACAACATTAGCTTTACCTGGGTGGTAGAGAATACTCATGTCGTATGTCAAATCCGGTAATACCCCCTAGACGTAACCGGCCTCATCGTCCTCCTTGAGGACTAAAACTAGCCTCTTGCTTACATCATTACATTCATAGGTCAAATTTAGCGGAAAATTTTAAACTTTTACTATTTTTATATGGAGGTTTACATAGACCTCTACATACAGGTAATAGATATATATCGAGTATACATAGACCCTTCGTATAGGAAGATTACTTAGTCTTCTTCTTTTGTTGAACATTATTATATATAACCCTTCGTATAGGATGATTACTTAGTCTTCTACTTTTATTCATAATTATATATAGAACATAACAATGTCATAAAAGTCGTCTCATGTCATGACCATTTAATTAGAGTATATCAAATTGGCCCTAGCCCATACGTCAAAGTAAGAACGCCTCACATGGGCTATAAAATGTTTCATACTAAATGGAAAAGAATGAACCACAGATGTCTTAAATTAAAAATAACTCCATCATCTAGATAGTGGCACCGCCCTCGGAAATTGAGGACCTACCTTACTTGGATGAATAAGAGATCAAAGTCTTCCTCAATGTCGTCTCCAAAATTCCTTAGGCGACAGGAACCTAAAAAGTTGGGATAAGGAATAAAAAGGGTTGTTACACCACTTGTACAAAGTATGAGACCATATGAATACATACTTTAAAATCATGCTAAGAAAAGGGACATTTCAATAAGTATGCACTTTTTATTAAAACCTTTATGCATATTCAACAAGAGCATACCAATTTAGTAAGAGATATTCACTAAGTAACATGCATGTACATCACAAGACTAATAACATCAAAACTAGTCAAGTCCATATGCATATCATGTAATTAGACATATATTCAAAGCAACTATACCACCAAGTCATGACCTGAACAAGCATGAATAAGAGTTCATTATAACATAACTAAGGCAAGAAAATTACCCACATCACTTATTAAGTCACCAAGTGCAATGACCAAGCAAAGCCCCATAACCTTACTCAATCAAGTAACTCAACAAGAATCATGACCCACCTCCTACTTCACATAGTATAGCATTAAAGATTACATATCATTATACTTTAAAAATGTAGACAAAACACATGGTTATTGGAGTAACAGACATCACATATCATCATTATCATCTAAGATCATCATATACATATTATTTACATTTATAAGCATATACATACATAATAACATTCCTAAGACTTCCCTTAAGGTTAAGTAGTGCAATGTATAAGTTGAGTCTCATACCCCTACCTAGACTAAGCTAAACCCCTTAGGTCATCTTAGTTAGAGTTCAATCCTTTAGTTAATTTAACCTTTATGTGAACATCTTGATCTAACCGACATAGACCATATGAGCTAATGTGGAATCCGATGTCATGGAGCCCTACACCTAAAGAAGGCGGACTACTTGCTAAGGTAGTACAAAAACATGAACATAGCAACTAAATATATCCATTAGCTAGTATTTATATGGGGGAAACATAGTTCAAGAACTAGGAGATATAGTTGGGACCCTCTTTATGCCATATGCATTGTAGTATCCAATCTGAAGAGTACGTTAGTGATTCTACCTTCCCTATGTGGGAAGGGACACTCCTCACTCTAGTTCACTAGGTGCTAAGCTAGAGTCCTTTTTTGAAATGTCTTTAATGTCTTTATTAATCATCAAAGTTTAATGTAGGTCATAGGGTCTAATCCTTGTATAAAAATCATCATCATAGCTCTATTATAATTTCATGAGTAAAATCCTTTCTTTACAGTTCATACAAGTGAGGTTACAACATTTGCATATCACTTCATAATAAGGAACATTGGTAAATCATTCTCCATCTTATAACATTTACATCTTAAGTTAACACCTGACGTACCATTGAAAGAAATTCAATTCAACATCATACCAACCCTATAAATCCTAATACAAGGCATACTCCAATACAACATCATGACTTAATCACAATTAACCATAATTTAACGTTAAGAATAAGGATCACAAGACATACCAAGTCTTCTTCATAATTCATCATTAAGGTCTTACCATAAACCCTTAATTCAAACCAATTAGTGTATAACAACATCATAATTCAATGACCAACGTGATAACAATACTAAAATCACTATATCACAATTTAATAATAGATCATAGCATAAGACAAGATACTTGGGTCAGTTCACAACATATTTCATAACCTAGATCAACTTCTCAAGAACTAGCATGAAAGAACATAAATCACCCTAATTCATTCATGATTATTATAATGACATCATCTAGTAGCAATTAAATCAATAACAAAGTCAATTGAACCAATACAATACAATTCATATGAAGATCATCACCTAGGGTTAAGGTTAAGGGTCATCTTCTACCGACAAGACCAATACATAAAGATATATCATAATTGAGTTAGAATACATGTTAATGTATTCACAATATCCAAAATAAATCAGAACAAACCAATTCATAGCATAAATTTTCAGATTGAATGAAACCAACTCGAAAACATAACTTTTGAAATCAATTTGATGGAACCCTTTGAGGAAAGAGGTCTCAAAGGTAAATTAGATCCCATACATTGTTAATTGATGAATATTGATGGTGAAAATTGACTATTTTCAGCCCTTATATCCTCCCCTAGTTTGGGCTTCAATGGTGTTCTACTAAAGAGAGAAAGAAGAGAGAAGGAAGAGAGTTTTGGGTTTGTGAGTTATGAGAGTTTAGATAAGTTTAATGGGGTTGGGGTCTTTATATGGGGTGTTATTAACTTAATTAGGCTTTCCTTAACCCCTCGATAACAACCTTACCCTTAATAAATTAATAAGAACTTAGTCAAAGTGTACAGAAAACCAGAACTTCACAGACGACACCGCGATTGACGGACCGTGGGTCAATCGATGGACAACCCCCCTTCCGTTCTTCACATCCTTGGTTTTGGTACTAGACTGTGCGAAAGAGGTTCTTAAAGGATTTGGATAAGTGTTGGTCGACTAATGGCATCGATACCCCGTCGATCTATACACGCCATGTCGACTTCCTTATTGGTGCACACTACCCAGGCAGTCTTTGACCCCAAAAATGAAAGGGTCCTCCTCAAGGGACCTTGCTTGGTCCTTGGGAGTATTTTCCAGATGTTTTGACTATGAATCAAATCAAACACATGTTAGACACCCTTCCACCTATTTTTTTTTTATCATTTTTGTACTCCTGAAAGCTGGTAAAATAGGCTACGCCATGCTAGCACCTTATTGAACTAGTTTTCGGACGTTTTGGTTTCTAGACTTATTAAATGACTCATATTAATTAAAATAGACCTTAAAACATTGTCTTAGCCTTATAACAGTCGTGTTAGTCTCTAGAACACGTCTTGGAATTTTGAAGTGTCTGATCATAATCCTTAAGTTATTTCAACCACCTCCTCTATCTAAGATTAAGAACTTTCCAGATGAACACATATTGTAAGGTCTTGTGATTAGTGACTATGTCAACATGAACACCATACAAGTAATGAATTCATAATTTCAAGGAAAAAACTACAGCACCAAACTCTAAATCATTGTTTGGATAATTCTTCTCATGGGCCTTGAACTATCCAAAAGGCATAAGCTATAACCTTTTCATTTTGCCTTAACACGCAGCCCAAATCAACTCTTGATGCATCACAATTCACCATAAAACCTTGAGTACCCTCTGTTAAGTTCAAAATTGGAGCACTAGTCAACCTCTTTTTCTACTCTTGAAAATTTTTCTCACAAGCTTCAGACCATTGAAACATAACTTTTTTCTTACTCGGCTTGGTCAAAGGAGACGAAATAGATGAAAATTGCTCACCAAACCTTCAATAGTAGCCATCCAAACCCAAGAAACTCCTAATATCAGTTGGAGACATGGGTCTAGGCCAACTCTAAACTACTTCTATCTTTTGGGTATCCACTCTAATCTATCAGCGGAAACTATGTGCCCCAAGAAAGACACCGACTTAAGAAAAAACTCACACTTGGAGAACTTGGCATGTAAATCCTTATCTTTCAAAGTCTGAAGAAGTATTTTGATATGACTAGCATGATCTTCATCATTCCTTAAATAGATTAGTATGTCATCAATGTAGACTATAACAAATAGATATAGATATGGTTTGAAGACCCTATTCATAAGATCCATGAATGTGACAGGCGCATTAGTTAAACCAAACGACATGGCAAAAAACTTATAATGCCCATATCTAGTTCTAAAAGTTGATTTTGAATATAACACTCCCTAATTTCAACTAATGGTAGAAGGACCTGAGATTAATTTTTGGGAAGCAAGAAGCACCCTGAAGTTGGTCGAAAATTTCATCTATCCTTGGCATAGGAAACTTATTATTGATGGTTGCCTTATTAAATTTGCAGTAGTATATGCACATACTAAGGTAACCATCCTTCTTTCTAACAAACAAAACCGGATCGCCTCAAGGAGACACATTTGGTCGAATAAAACCTTTATCCAACAAATCTTTCAACTCTTCTTTAAACTCTTTTAACACTGTTGGTGCCTTCAATATGGAGGAATGGAGATACGACGAGTATCTTGAAAAATATCTATGCCGGAGTCTATTTCACTTTCAAAAGGGACTCCGGAGAGATTATCTGGGAAGACTTCTGTAACTTTTTCACTTCTGGAATTGACTGAATAGGAAGTATTTCAGCACTAGAGTCATTAACTCGGACCAAGTAATAGACACACCCCTTAGAAAGTAACTTTCTCGCTATAAGATACCAAATCAATCGACCCTTACGCACTGTTGAACTTCTTTTCCACTCTAAGACTAGCTCATTTTGATAGTGAACTTGACAATTTGAATTATACAATCTATTGATGCAAAATAGGCATGAAGTCAGTTTATGCGTAGAATGACATCAAAATATACCATGTCTAACTCTAGTATATCATACATGGTTCTCTTGTTATTGGTTGAAATAGGACAACCAAGGTAGATGCTTTCCTCTAGAATAGACTCTCTAACAAGGATAGAAACACAAAAAGGTTCACAATGTTTCTCACAAAGAATCTTAAATAGATTTGTAACATAAGAAGTTACAAAAGATAAACTTGTTCATGGGTTTAACAAAGCATGAACATCAAATGTAAATACTTTGATCCGATGACAACATCTGCCAAGTCCTCTTGCTCTTGGCGTCTATTATTGCATAGAGGTGATTTGCCCCTCCGCCGGTACCAAAAGTGGCTCCTCTAGGTGATGCCTTGTCTGGAGGAGCAATTAATGAAGACTGAGCTCTGTAGTCCCCATTATTACCACCTTGCTTGTTCTTTGGACACTCCCTCATGAAATTCTTGGTCTGGCCACACTTGAAGCAACCCGTGGAGCCCTCACGACAAATAACATAGTGATTTTTACCACACTTGGTGCAGACATGAGGCTTACTACCTCCATGCACCACACTACCCTGTTAATATGCAGACTTAGCTTAGGAGTTTTGACCATGATGCTCAAATTTTTCTCTGGGCGTAGGTGCACTAGTAGATGATGGTGCATGCCCCTTTTGTTACTTAAACTATAGCCGATTCGAATCACCTTTCTTCTGCCTAGATTTATTCCCAGTTTTGGATTATGTGTTCTGGTACTCCTTTTTTTCTCTCAGCTTCTCTTGTTCAACTTGATGCACATAGACTATCAATCGGGATATTGTTCATGTCGCCGATCAAGATTTGAACTCTACCCTTATTAGTAGATGCTCGACCCAAACAAGTGAAAATAAACTCAGTCTGCCCCTCATATCCTTAACAATCTCTGATCATAGGGAAACAGTTGGGTGAACTTCAACACATACTCATGAATACTCAAGGAGTCTTGTTTTAAATTAAGGAACTCTTGTACCTTTGCCTCCTTCAACACTCGGGGAATGAAATGCACCAAGAAAGCTTCTTCAAAGCAAGCCCAACTCAGATGTGGTGCATCCTCATCTCTGTCCCCCTTTCACTAATCGAACAAAGTCCTAGCCACATTTTTCAGTTGATATACATACAATTCAACTCTCTCCGCATCCATCCAATGTATCACATCGAAAACCTTGTTCAACTATTTCACAAAAGTTTTTCCGATCCTTGGTTGTGCTCGAACAAGTGAAACTGGGAGCATTCATTCTCAGGATTTCACAAATCTTCAAGGTGTTAGCTTCTTCCTGTCGAACTCCTCTCTATTGCCCGACTTAGTTAGTCACAGCTTGTCTTATCATTTGTATAAACTCACGAAACTCACATATGTAACTTCTCTTAAGGTTGCACATTCGAGGCATTAGATATCTCTAACTCTTTAACATTCCATCTAGCATGATGACCTCTTGCTTCTCTTCGTGGAGGCAATATAATCTGAAACACGCGTAAGAACAAATTAGATAGAGAATTTAGAGATAAACTTTGACGCACAAAAAAAAATGAAAAAAGCGATAAATTCCGAAATGTTGTAGCCTCATATTCATACATGATGCGAGCTTCACACCGATGAAAAAGACTCTACATACATGGCTTCATATACTACCTAGGACTCTTGAACTCTGTGTTGTGGTACCAAGCATATCACGCCCCAAGTCTACACCTAAGACGTGGTCGGCACCCAATGACCATTGCTGGGCTTGAGCAAAACCTTGTCTTGGCTTACTTAAATCATCAGAAGACTTAAACATCATATATAACTCAAGGAAGTATCTTTAAAAAGTAATTAACCAAAATGCCAACCCAATGTCTTAGTCAATTACAAAAGAAAGGAAATAACTAAGAAAACTACTACCATCTTGTCACGACCCAAAAATGGCCGTGATGGCACTCGTCTTATCCCACCAAGACAAGTCAGCCTAAAATTACAATAAAATGCGGAAAATTTATAAGTTACTTAAAAGACCCCCAAAACCTGGTTGTCACGTGTACAAGCCTCTAAAGTATTACAATTGATTCAAAAGAAAAACTCAAGTCTCAAATGAACTTGTTTCTAGAATAGAACAAGATCATAATTAAGGAGAAGAAAGTCTGCTGCGATGGAAACAGCTACCTGACAAATCTCCAAGAAGCCTCGGAAAAGAAGAGAATGACAAGTACAACAAAAATCCAGGCTCATAACCTACAAAAATTTGTAGAAGCAAGGGGTGAGTACCAAACCACACGGTACTCAGCAAGTAAACCTCTAAACACAAGCTAAGGGGATGAAATACGGGTACTCCTACCACCCCCAACCGAACCTCCACAACTACAACCTGCATTAAAATCAACCCAACCTAACAGCTCACAGTTTACATAGCACGTAGCTCAACAACAACACTTAGACAAATTACATATCCTCAACAACAACACTTCAACAAATTACATATCCTCAACAACAATACTTCAACAAATTATATATCCGCAATAACAAGCTCAATATTGATCAATCACAAGTTCCGCAGAAAGGCAATCAGAAGATCAGCAAAACACGATATCAAGTTCACTAATGATAAGTATGTGCAATGCAATGGAATGCAATGTCAAGTATAATGATGCATGTCTGACCTAGTGATACACACCCGCTGTCTCTCAGTCCGGGACCCATGGGGGACATATCTGTCCATGCATCTGTCGCGGCGCACGACACGACCCTCGATAATAGTAACCATCGCGGCGCGCGATATGTCCCTCGAAATATAGTATCCATCGCGGCGCGCGATACGTCCCTCGAAATGGTACATCCTCTTAAGTACCCATTCTTTCTCAATGCACATAACACTTGTCACAACCAATGCCTCAGAATAATGCAGATGAGAAGTTCACACAAGTAATGAGGAGATGACCATTTTCATAACATCGCACAGTTCACAACCACACAAACATGAATTTACATCAACAATGATTCAACAAGCCTTCAACCCTTTCTCAACACATCACACATAAACAATTAATCACATAGCCTTTTGTTATCCCATTTTTTTTCATCATTAGAATTAATCAATGTGGCCAAGTCAACCCATCACCAATCCCGTTACTCCCAAACATATACCACAAGGAAATACACGCATTTCATACACTTAACAAGAGTTTAGAAATCCACTTGCCTTAGCCAATCAAATAATCACTCTGGGACTTGAGCTTTCCTTTTTGTTGACCTTCCAAATCGATGCAATCTATTCAAGTATATATTCATAATAAGGTTACGAAGCTAACAACACCCACATTACTATAGGTTAAGCCTAGACTAAAAAGATCACCCAATCTATAATCAAGTTCCTAAGTTTCAAGCTTAAGTTATGTCCCAATTCTTTTCCAATATCATAAAACTAATGGTATTTATATAAGATTATACCCCTAATATTTAATTACCTATTTCAATATAGAAAAACATGAATTATATGGTTATTATATAAAAAAGGTATGAAATCGAAACCACTTGCGGAATGATACTTAAACTTACAGAACCATACTTAAACTTGAACTAATAGTAGAACGTTATTTGTGCATTTACACTATACTATGCCATCTTCCAATGATTGGATTATCATTGGTCATATTTACTCCATAATTCATCCACTAAAATTGCAAACAAGTGACCCATAAATGATATTTGCCCATTAGTTGTTAAAAAAATATTGGCAGGGATTGAAGATCAAAATTCCTTAATTACCTACATATTATAATAATAATTTAAAAGGAAAAACATATAGCAAATTTGTATCACCTGAAACTCGTGTTTTGATTTCTACGACGGCTCCCTTTCCACAAGTGTTTTCCATTCTCTTCTTCTTTTCTTAAGTCATGACCCAAAAATCCTCAACCCTAATAATTTATTTTCTTATATAGTCAAGTGGTATTAAATAAATTAAAAACCTGATCCATTAATCTTTAACTAAAATTAACTATTTAATAATTAACTTTTAATTAATTTACTCTAGTTAAATAAGTATTTGAAATTTTCAAAAATGACCATCTGGATCATTACATTATCCACCACTAAAAATCATGTTCGTCCTCGAACATAAGGAAGAAGAAGGAAGAATAGCTGACGTATACTAAAAGCTTAAGTTATGACCTACTAGGTGGGTGTTCATCTCTCTAAGTGAATTCTTCTTTAAGACTATTTCATCAAGATCAATTACTAAGAACTAAACTTTCGAATCAAACTTTTGCAGACATACAAATCAGGAGTTATTACCAAGCCACAGACTAACACATGAATTCATTATGAACCGAAATCCTATGAACCATCACACAGTTACCATGGCGAATTTTTTCTCACATATCCAAGATAATCTTTTGAATCAATACGGATTACAACCATAAGTGAGCCTAAACCAACCACCAGACGCTTATAATGCACATACCATCACATATCTTATAACAATTTTCTTTTCCAACACAATCTTTTAACGAGCTTAAGTTATAAAAAAAAATATTATCTTTAGACACTGAGTATTCATCCAGGTAGAATCAAATTTATTTAACCCAAAGAAGACTAAGATCAAGTAATCACCCAGCAAGTGATATACTTCAAAATGCAAAACCTCTAACAACATTCTTAGACAATTATAACTCTTCATGTTTCTTATAAAAGTTCTCATAAACAAGGTTGTGCATGTAGAACTACTTATATACTCTAACTTCCAAACAAAACCAAACCTATCATAACTGAAATGATCAATTCTGCCCAAGGATCTCATCATATCAAGGGACATAAGAGGATCGGTACATCCGATCCACCACTAAGAATTCACCCATAGATGTGAAAACACGCGTAATATAAGTAGGGAATCATACTCCAAATAGTGTCCAATACGAAGAAAGTGATTACATAAAAATATACAGATTCAAGGTCGAATAACACAAGGAACTCCTTCCATAGGACCCATATAAAAGTAATTCCATTTATTTAACTCCACCTCTCGATTTTTAGCCACCCAGTTTAATCCCGATTGCAACATTACAAATACTCGATTCATCAAATCATACATACTTATCATAGTACTCCATTGAAGCCAACACTCTAAAAACAAACAAAAATCATAACTACACCAACCATTCACCTTACTCTGAAACTGTCCCTAGTATCAAAATCTCCATATAAAACACATTGTAGTCTCGACAAATTTCAAAATCTGGCTCTCTCTCTCTTTCCATTTGAGAATTACATGACATATATGAGTCACACCCAATACTGATAGCACTATTTTTAAAATACTTTTCCATCGAGGTAAGCTAATTGAATCACATCCAATGTCAACTTCACACGAAATTTTACATACATTCCCACTACCATTCATACCATCATGTACCTCATGCCAAAACTCAACGAAATCCGTGGTCACTCCAATAATTTTGTATACTATAAGCTCTAACCTCTACTCACCATCAAATGTCTATGTAACATAGCATGACAGTCTATGTTGTCTCATAAAAATAGTAATCTCAATCCCCTCAAAATCCTTAATAACCCTGTTTAACTATAGGTCCATATTGTTACGTATTCTTAAGTTACCTACCATAATTGGGACAATCTACCTCGATATAACCACATAAATCTTTCACACCTAATTGCTTGTCACCCAACCAAAAATTCAATCTTTAGAAAAGGCGATGATAACTTTCTTGTAAGTCTATACCGAACTAGTTCACATCCCACATTCATATCTATACTCAAAGATAAAAATCAATAAATACTTCAAGTACAAACCAAGGCCTTATACGAGAGTTCCTATTCCTTCATTTTTCTTAAACTCTTGAATTCTTCGCATGACAGAAATTAAAAAAAAAATCTTGAACTCTTCAATACATCAAAATTTTGTTTTATTTATTATTTTCTAACTCACTTAAAAGTCTTATTCTATGTCCAACAACACATGACATTTTTACCTTATCCGTAGCACTTGTAGTCAGAGAAAATTTCTCACTCTCACCTCTTTCCGAAAGCTACACTATATTTCACTACTTCAATTTTTTTTTTAAAATTCTGACACTAGTTCCTTTAAATCTATCCAAGCGGTGTTTCAACACCTCCTACAACTTTTCTTGCAACCACACTACTCACCAAACAATAACAAATCATAACATTAGATACTTGCAAGTTGTCATTACCATACAAAATACATTTAGCCAACAATCTTTATCATATAGTTGCATCCTCATAAAATCCATCACGAACTCTTATTATCACTATGCCTAGTTAGCCCTTGACTTCACCACAAAGTCAACCTCATCATCGACCTGAAATCTCAATACAACTAGACCAATCAAATTCAAAAGACTAACTCAATTTTATATGTACTTTTGTACTAAAATTCTCAATTACCTTCACACAAGGATACTCGTTAAGACTTCCTCTACCTATAAGCTGCCATCCTAATATCGATTCACTTTCATGGAGCTTACGATCATTTCACCACTCATTTAAAATTCTCGAGATACACTTTACAACCTAAACACATCAATATCGTACCAAAGATCCACCACTAAAAGCTTTCTTATAAATGATGCTTAACTCAAATATCCATAGTAGCAAACCAGTTGATTTCTCAAATGTTAATGCAACATCAAACTCATTGTGCAATCATGTGATACAACTTATAATTCCTTTTGTAGTTAGTATTCACACTTAACAATCGACATATCTATTTTCATATACCACTAATACCATATCGTGAAAGTCCATTACATCCACCACTAGAACACATCATATCTATCGAGAAGATTGTACCCAAATAGCCCACACATTTTTGTCCGTTAAGTAACTATAATAAACTACTAAATTCAACTAGTCACTCATCCAAAGTGATAGGCATTCCTTTGTAGATCAGGTCCATAGCAAGAGTAACACAATCCATAACACTACTCAAGTAGGAAGTGGTATTATTTTAATAGTCATATCATAACCCTCTTTGGTATACACTGAATCTATGAAACTACAATAGAGATTTTGACCTCATCATTCACTAAGTAGCTCATATATGTTATGAACTTTTTACTAAATATAGCTTCGAAAGTTATATTCCCATTATCTAACCATCCCTTAATCGTTATACCTCCCCTTGTTAAACCGCTCTAAATATTGCATATACCACACAAGTAATATGCACTAGGGTAACTAACCTTACACAACCCCTTTAAAGTTTTTTAAACATTCTAAATCTAACCACACATATGTTCCATAAATATATCACCATACCTAAGTGCCAGATCTAACATCCTAATCATACACGACACCAACTAATAACATGATAAACTATGCATGAGTCACCACATAATGAGAGGGAATGGAATGAAGCGAAAAGAATAAAATCAGACCAAGTACGCACGATAGAGTTTCAAAAAGTGAAGATTTTTCCTAAAAGTCACCATAGCTTCTCGAAGATAAGTACAGACGTCTCCGTACAGATCCTCGAGATCTACTTAGACTCGACTTGTATACACGTGAGACCTATGAACCAGGGGCTCTGATACCATTTTGTCACGACCCAAAAATGGCCGTGATGGCACTCGTCTTATCCCACCAAGACAAGTCAGCCTAAAATTACAATAAAATGCGGAAAATTTATAAGTTACTTAAAAGACCCCCAAAACCTGGTTGTCACGTGTACAAGCCTCTAAAGTATTACAATTGATTCAAAAGAAAAACTCAAGTCTCAAATGAACTTGTTTCTAGAATAGAACAAGATCATAATTAAGGAGAAGAAAGTCTGCTGCGATGGAAACAGCTACCTGACAAATCTCCAAGAAGCCTCGGAAAAGAAGAGAATGACAAGTACAACAAAAATCCAGGCTCATAACCTACAAAAATTTGTAGAAGCAAGGGGTGAGTACCAAACCACACGGTACTCAGCAAGTAAACCTCTAAACACAAGCTAAGGGGATGAAATACGGGTACTCCTACCACCCCCAACCGAACCTCCACAACTACAACCTGCATTAAAATCAACCCAACCTAACAGCTCACAGTTTACATAGCACGTAGCTCAACAACAACACTTAGACAAATTACATATCCTCAACAACAACACTTCAACAAATTACATATCCTCAACAACAATACTTCAACAAATTATATATCCGCAATAACAAGCTCAATATTGATCAATCACAAGTTCCGCAGAAAGGCAATCAGAAGATCAGCAAAACACGATATCAAGTTCACTAATGATAAGTATGTGCAATGCAATGGAATGCAATGTCAAGTATAATGATGCATGTCTGACCTAGTGATACACACCCGCTGTCTCTCAGTCCGGGACCCATGGGGGACATATCTGTCCATGCATCTGTCGCGGCGCACGACACGACCCTCGATAATAGTAACCATCGCGGCGCGCGATATGTCCCTCGAAATATAGTATCCATCGCGGCGCGCGATACGTCCCTCGAAATGGTACATCCTCTTAAGTACCCATTCTTTCTCAATGCACATAACACTTGTCACAACCAATGCCTCAGAATAATGCAGATGAGAAGTTCACACAAGTAATGAGGAGATGACCATTTTCATAACATCGCACAGTTCACAACCACACAAACATGAATTTACATCAACAATGATTCAACAAGCCTTCAACCCTTTCTCAACACATCACACATAAACAATTAATCACATAGCCTTTTGTTATCCCATTTTTTTTCATCATTAGAATTAATCAATGTGGCCAAGTCAACCCATCACCAATCCCGTTACTCCCAAACATATACCACAAGGAAATACACGCATTTCATACACTTAACAAGAGTTTAGAAATCCACTTGCCTTAGCCAATCAAATAATCACTCTGGGACTTGAGCTTTCCTTTTTGTTGACCTTCCAAATCGATGCAATCTATTCAAGTATATATTCATAATAAGGTTACGAAGCTAACAACACCCACATTACTATAGGTTAAGCCTAGACTAAAAAGATCACCCAATCTATAATCAAGTTCCTAAGTTTCAAGCTTAAGTTATGTCCCAATTCTTTTCCAATATCATAAAACTAATGGTATTTATATAAGATTATACCCCTAATATTTAATTACCTATTTCAATATAGAAAAACATGAATTATATGGTTATTATATAAAAAAGGTATGAAATCGAAACCACTTGCGGAATGATACTTAAACTTACAGAACCATACTTAAACTTGAACTAATAGTAGAACGTTATTTGTGCATTTACACTATACTATGCCATCTTCCAATGATTGGATTATCATTGGTCATATTTACTCCATAATTCATCCACTAAAATTGCAAACAAGTGACCCATAAATGATATTTGCCCATTAGTTGTTAAAAAAATATTGGCAGGGATTGAAGATCAAAATTCCTTAATTACCTACATATTATAATAATAATTTAAAAGGAAAAACATATAGCAAATTTGTATCACCTGAAACTCGTGTTTTGATTTCTACGACGGCTCCCTTTCCACAAGTGTTTTCCATTCTCTTCTTCTTTTCTTAAGTCATGACCCAAAAATCCTCAACCCTAATAATTTATTTTCTTATATAGTCAAGTGGTATTAAATAAATTAAAAACCTGATCCATTAATCTTTAACTAAAATTAACTATTTAATAATTAACTTTTAATTAATTTACTCTAGTTAAATAAGTATTTGAAATTTTCAAAAATGACCATCTGGATCATTACACATCTGCTATGAAGACTCTAAAATAAATATGGGTGTTGGGAAAGGAGCCCTAATCATCCTAACAAAAGAATACTACAGAAAATATCTAAAAGATGTCATCCGGAATAAAGGGAGACTCACCAATTGACTCTGAGTTGCTCACTTGATCAACGGTGCGTCGATAGTTGATCCTTGTTACCTGCGTCTGCATCATATGATGAAGCCCAACTGGCATCAGTACATTAAATATTAAAGTATGCAAGTTGGAATGAAAATAACACTTGCGCTTGAAAGGAGTAAGAAAGAACACTTACCTTGTCTATGCTCCACTCATGAATAAATTAATTCATTTCCATATAATGCAAATTTTAAAGTAAATGCAATATAAGAAAAGACTGCCTGAAACATGTTGTAAACGCTGAATCGTATGCAATTCACACTTTAAGTATTGTATGTATGTAAAAATACAAGCAAAACTAATGTATATAAGAATAAAATAACTTTTGTCGGAGTTTCTCTAACCGACAACCATCACTTAGGGGTTATAGTGAAGATACAATAATGTACTTCACGCTGTTAGCGCAACCTATACCCGGCCAAAGGTCTAAGACTTAAAGTGCGTAATGGATCCACTAATGTACTGTGAAAGGGACTCATCTAAAAGTATGAACCTTTTCTACCCATGGTGGGTGGCTAGATAATTTATGGGGGCTGTAAGTTGTCTTAAATCTCACCCATATTGGTGCTCACTACTACTCCCAAAAATATGTTGGCTCTTATGTTTTAAAAACATACTGATTATG
Source organism: Solanum pennellii (assembly GCF_001406875.1). NCBI lineage: Eukaryota > Viridiplantae > Streptophyta > Magnoliopsida > Solanales > Solanaceae > Solanum > Solanum pennellii. Next base: position 16,229,775 of record NC_028644.1, read on the forward strand.
TTGTTTTGAGATTAGTTATCAAAATACTTAGCTCAAGTCTATCTGGGAAATCATAGTTTCCCTGCCTGCTTCTTTTAGAAAGATATTGTTCTTTTCTGAAAACTTGCTCTAAGGCTCCTTGGAAATCAAACTTTCCTTACCAATCAAATGTTAAAATATTTAAAGTCTTTTTGGGAACACTTAGTCCCCATATACTTTTGAAGAAAAGATTTTCAAGATACACTTTACTTAGCTTAAAACTTGAGTCTTAAGATAAATAAGACTCTTGAAAACCTTTAAGGACTTTAGTTTAACTTAAATCTTAGCTTTAGACTTAACTACTTAACTTCTTTGACTTTGATCTTAACTTTTCCAGAATTGAATTATGGATTCCAGATTCATGATATCATGTTTATCGATGATTTCATGATGTTTAGATGTATGTTAGAGTGTTGGTATAAACTAAGAAATATGGGTACATCAGTTGGGAACTTGTACAAAAAGATGGGTAAAGAACGGGGTGTGCAGGTGTTGTTGGAGCTCTGAGAGCCATGGAGCGCCACAGCCTGATGGAAAGAATCTATCTTGTGGGGATATATTTGGCGAGGTTCACTAAAAACTGATGGATAGAGGTTGTCCTGACGGGATATGGTAGGCCCGCTGCCCCAGGGCTTGTCAGACGGGCGTTTGGACTTCTCTTCTTTGTTTTTCATCTCTATACCTTCTAAACTTCCATGGATCTCACCCCAATCACTTAGGATCACTAATAACCTAAAACCCAATAGGTAAGACTCTAAAAACAACCCGGAAACACAAATCCAATCAACTAAAAGCAACTACAACTCAACCAACTAGAATTCAACCATTATTCTTCAACAACTTCAATGTTCATCATTCAATATCCTCAAAATGCGCTGAATTGAACAAACTGGTATGTGGGTTAAATAACCCAAAACAGAAATATCTCACATACCTTAATAGGGATCACCCCGATGAATTCCACTCGATTATCTTTGCGTTTTTAATGAATTCTTGAACTTTTTTCCCTTTTTCTTCTTCTCTTCTTTTTTCTCACAAGCCCTAACTGTGAATACTTTTCTAAAACTAAATTCAGGATTAGTTTTACCTCAAATAAACATTTAAAACAAATTACAAAATAGTTGGGTGAAATGAAAAGTTTACCCTTACTAAAATCTGTATTGGGACCTTTCTCTTTACAACAGCTCAACATTCCTGATACAATGCAAAAAATGCGCAAACTCGACGGTGTTGGAAATATATCTCCAAGGGATTTACAACCACATAAAGAACTCACTCTAACTTATCTTGATCAAGAAGTTTTGATCGTTTGTATCTTTCCAAAAATGATAAATTTTAGTGTCTTGGCTTATTCTTGGCTATGACGAGTTATGAGATGTTACAGTACTAGTACCGTGTCTGTCCGTTATCGCTCTGGAACAATTCCGCTAAACTATGCTTAGGTTCGGTTTGAAGGGGAACCGGGAGGGGTAACAGGTTGGAAGGCTAAATCCGGTTAGTACCAATTTTAATTTTGGTCCGACTTAGTGATTCTTTTTCTTTAGAAAAAATACTAACTTGTCATTGCCAATTGTTGGGTAACGGCTATTAGCCCCCCCACCCCCACACCAATGGCTATTTAACCATCTAACTCCCCCCCCCCAATAACACCTATACCCTCCAAAATATTTTTTATACCTCAAAGTATTAAAATTTACATTTTGGTTCTAATTTTAACTAATAAACCCTAAACCTTATTTATTTTTACCCAAAAAAATTTTCATCGTCTATTCTCTTAACTTTCAAGTCTCTAATCTCTATTGAATTACAAATTTTATGTTAGTTTGAAAGAAATTTTTGTGGATTACTTTGGTCTTCGGAGCAATGTTCAAGCTTTCATTTCAACTTTTATATATCAAAGTACATTCGTTCCAACATTCATCTTTTTAGTCTTTACATTATATCTTTTTTTCACTCTTAATATTTTATTATGGATTCGGATTAAAAAAATATCAGCAAAGGTAAACAAACTTTTTTGGGTGAGGTCACTAATGTATTTACAGAAAACTCTAGGAAAATAAAAAAAATCGTGAAGTTCTTCTAAATGTAAAACTAGTTAAGTAGCACAAGAAAAAATATAGAAGATTTTACTTATGTTGATGATACTATTTTTAATATTGATAATAATATTGAATAAGATCATTATCATGAATATTTACAAGCGAGGTTTGGTAATTTTGTTGAATAATTAGAAGTTGAAAGGATAATGTTATGATGATATTGATACTTTTGATGATGACAACGAAATAGAGTTAGTTACCGCAACTAGTCCCATTACCATTCCCATTCCTATCCCTGCTCTAACATACAGCCCCCCCTGTACATCCTAGTCCGGCTAGATCCAATGTAGAACATGAGAAAACATCTGTTTTGTGGCAATTTATGAATCAAAGCGATGATAAAACACAAGCTATTTTCAATAAATGTAAACATAGAATGAATTACAAAATTATGGGAAAACAGGGTGGAGCAGGTCATTTAAGTAATCATTTAATGAGATGTTGTAAAAATGAATTTTTTCATGCTAAAGCTTAAGTCGAATATAAAAAGTGTGGTACGCCCATTCTTAATGTATCTATAGGAGTAACGGGATCTATATGGTCCAATTGAAATCAAGCCCTTCAAATATTTGTGGTCCTAGTACACAACACTCATATAGTAGAGAACAATATCTTGAAGAATTAGTTGAAATGATTGTTGTTATTGGCTTGCCTTTTACATATGCTGAATGTTCCGGTTTTATTCATTATATTCAAATTGTGTATAATTCACATTTTAATGGTTTTTCAATAAACACAATCAAAAGACTATTTTTATCATCAAGGTCAATAAAATGGACAGGTTCCGCCGCAGGTTTTAGTATATCTGGCTTATGTTCACTACAGAAAGTTCAATGGGAAACATACCTATTTAGATGCAATTGATCTTTGCTTGTAATATACACGCTTGTCCATGCATTCCCTTTATGTAATTAGAATTCTCCATTCATCTAGGGGATTATTGGGTATAAGGAAAGTGTTTTGAGAAATGACAGGAAGATGAAAAGAGGAATTTGAAAGGTTCTCTTACGCTTTAATGAAAGACATTTCTCTATCATTGGTGGTAGAAAGAAAATTTAAAGTCCTTAAATATCATTCTTAAAAGGGTTAGAAATACACATTGTCGTCGTCGTTGTCGCTCGCTTGGCTCGGCTACTGCTTTGCCTTTGGAAAACGACTAATCGAGAGTTTATTTTTTGTACAAAGTTAGTTTTATATATTTAATTCATTATTAAATTAAATTAACAAAATGTTTTAATTATTTGAATAATAAGGCGAAACGACCCGACCCAACATGGATGCGGCCAATATTTAAAACAACTTTCCACTTCTTATTTGAACTTTCTACAATTAGAGAAGACTATTATGAAAGGTTTTCACTTTTAGGAAAACAATTGACCGTTTGAAAGATTGCAAACTTTCATGAATGTTCGTGTGATTTCTAAAAGGTTGCAACCTTTCTGAACTAGTGTTTCTTCGCTATAAATACTTGTGAATCCTCACACATTTCACTTACAAAATTTCTCAACTTTTTCTTTTGCTGCACAAGTTCATTATTCATGTACTTTGATATTGTTGAGTTGCTTGCTGACGCCATTATTCTTGGTATCAGTACACTAGTAAATAAAATCGTTCTAATCTTGAAGGATATATTTCAATTCAAACCTCGAATAGGAGAGGAGAATAATTTTTTAAAGGGACACTGAGCATTCATGTGCTCGATTTTCTTTCCTTTGCGTTTCATATGACTGTTACACATTCTGATATATTTTACGGTCATCAGTTTTTGTTAATTATTTTTTATTCTTCACTACGAGATTTAAAATTTCGAATTTACTATTATAGCAAAGTTTTGTTATCAGTTTTATTGGTTTAGAATATAGATTGTGTAACGAAGAGTACATGGGAAAAAACATTATAAAGCATAGATATGTTTCACCTATTTATTTGAGATAACGTTTATCAAAGAATGATATTTTTTAATGTCTTCTATCCATTGTCTTATATATCCATAAGCCTGTAAGTGCTCAAATTCTCATTTCTCATCATCATGGACTGATGTTTATAAGAAGCAAAAATAGGTACATGCATCTTCTTGACAAAGAGAATATCTTTGATCTTTCCTTTCCAAGTATGATAGTTACTACCATTCGTACAAACCATATTGCTCATATTTACTAAAATAATTCAAATCGATAATCAAAACTAACGAATGTTCAGAGATAACTTTATTGGTAAAGGCATGTGTCATGATTCACACCATCGTCATTGGCACCCACACTAACCCTCCGGTAGGAGAACCATAACTACAGTCCAACTAAACAATTTAAACGGCGGAAGCAGGTTAAATAAAATTCAAAATAAAGTTCTCATGAACTTCAAGGTTTAAACAACTAAAAAATGCGGAAATACAACCCCTAGAACCTGAAAGTCATTGTACCAAAACTCTACCAAAGTCAAATCTAAGAATAAGGGGTACATCCCCAAAACTAACAACAACTTAACCAATAGTATGAGTCTGAAAAGAGTGAACTTAAACGAAGAGAACTCAAGGCAACCTTGAATAACTAGTTCACCATTGAATTCAAACCGTCACTGATATTATAAATGAGGTCTGTTAATAGCCTCAAGAAGATGCCATGTACTCAACAAAAGAATAGCAACTGCAGTACGATTACACATGCATAGGATACTGGTAGTATCACGCGGCCATTCCCCTATGTGGAACATATATAAATAACAACAACATTATAAAAACAAGCATATACCAAAAATATACAATGTCATCATCATTCACATCAACGAACAATTACACATTTATCAACAAAATAAAATTAAATCATTTCAGATAAACAATCAGTCCTTCAATATCCATCATCATTACGTATGGATGGGTTTATCAGAAGTAGATATACAACACAATTCAATGGTTATATCATGGAACCCAAACCCAGACTATTAGCTTGTCAAAACGTTGAATCTAATCTCATTTTTATGCCAAAACGTGGCAATCGATCCCGTATTTGTGTAGAAATGTGGCAACCCGATCCAATATTTATGCCATGTGGAAATTTAATCCAAATTTGATTACCAAAATTTAGTATTATGAACCCCATTTACACACCAAAATCACAATCACAAGTACATCATCAAGATCCGACAAAAAAAGGTTATTCATGGCATACAACTATTCAATTATCCTCATTTATAGTTAGGGTGATCAATAAGGGAACATTCACATGTAAACATGCATTACAACGAACAATTACAAACATATATTACACAAACATAAAATTACAACCATCATTTACGTCAAATCCAAGCTTGAATCCCCTATTGCACTTAAATCATCCCTTTCTGAATTCTTTCCGCTTGTTGTACGTCTAAAAACAAAAATTTATATGCAATGATCAACAATCAAAGGCCTTATTATCCGGATTATAACAAATCCAATTGCAACACCATGGAAAATTTTTGAGCTAAGATTTGAACCATCCTTTGTAGTGAGTAAGTTTTTACCAAGGAATTTAAAATTTTTTAAGTATAAATATCAATAGATGTAGCAACATGATTTTTCAAAGAACTAAATTGGAAATAGGAAAAATCTGAAAAACATGTAAATGAAGCTAAGCATGAGTTTGGGTCAACTTCAAACGACCATAACGCCTAGCAAATGACGAGTTAGGTGTGCTACAACATACTGTAGGAAAGACCTTTGATTATATTTCCAACGCCACTGAGTTTACAATGTTCAAGTTTTGATGTCTTAGATATATCCCTTTGAAGTTACAATGACCAGTAAAGGAAAGATAGTCGAAAACAGTGAGGGGTATTTTGGTCTTTTCCTTGCACAATACTATTTAATTTTGTTTAGTAATATTTTAACGGTATAATCTTACTAGGTTCAATTTTATAATCCTAATATATGTCTAGGGTTTTAGTTGAGAATAAAGAAAAGAAAAGAAGAGAAAAGAGGAGAGGATCAAGCGTCCATTGAGATTTTTGCGTCTTGTTGTGAAATTTCGTCATGGGTATAATCTGTAAGAGGTATATAATCTTCCATAGTGTTGGATATGTTCACCCACGCGCCAAACAGGTATTTTAAGAGTAATTTCTTTCTAAAAAGGTTAAAGAATTTAAATTCTTGATAGGTTTTCTTGAGGTTCATTATAAACCTTGTCTTGTTGGGGTTTTAATAATTCCATGACATGAAAGAGATTGTATGGGCTGTTGTTTTGAGTGCATTAATGTGTACTTAGGTTGGGTAATTTAATCTAAGGAAAACTTGAGAAAAAAAATTGATTAAAAAAATATTTAGGATCACTAAACGAGAGGCATAATTCATCAAAACCTTACCTGAGGAGATGTTGACGCGGCGAGCCCAGATGCGCCCAAGGGGATGGGGCAGTGCGCCCAAATGCACTCTCTGAAGTTCAGGGATGGTAACCAACGCCTAGAATGCACCAGGGTCGCATGACCCCTGTAATACCTCTTAATTTTAAATAGCTAGAATTTTGCTATAAAACGAAAACTATTATTTTTTGGAAAGTAAAGGAAGAATCTGGAAAATTGTCTAAGTTAAGAAAGTGAATTTTGGTCATTTTAAAAAGGCAATAACTTCTAGCTAAAGATATGTTAGAGGTAATTCTTTTTGCGCATTTTCGATTCGTATGAGGGATATATGTCTATTGCTAGTTGGCGGATTGAAGTAAGGAAAGTCCAAATCTGGATTTAAGGAAGGGCATTTAGTCTTTTATTCAATTAATTTCCTATTTACTTTTAAGGGGTTATTTGGGGTAAAAACAAGTCCTAACTCAGTTTTGGAACATCAAAATCCTGCTTAGGGATTGGAGAAGAGAGAAAGACAAGGAGAAGAGTCAAGAATTAACCAAGAACATCAAGATTTGCGAGTGGAATTTGTCGGTGGTGATCCCTATCAAGATATGTCATCTATTTCATGTTGGTTTAGTTCACCCACAAAACGTACTTGTTTCAATTCAATGGTTTTGGAATTTTTTACATGTTAAGAAATGAGTTCTTGAAGATTCTTGTCGAATTCCTATTGGTTGAGTTTCTTTGAATTCCCGTTGATGTGCGGTTCATAATTTTGGGTTATTTTTGAGTTATACCTATTGAGTGTTGAAGGTACTAATGATGTTAAGGGTTTGGGACAACAACTACGGAGGATTAGAATTGAAAAACGAAAATAGAAAGTCGTAAACAACACCTAGGGAGCACCAGGCGCAGTGCGCCAAATCTCCGTCAAAGGGACTAGGGCGGTGCGGTTATAGTGCGCTAGGATGAGGCCTCCAAACTTGAGGCCTGGCGCAATGCACCTCAAACGCACCCGAATCGGTATTTTTTGTGCATTTTGTAGTTTAGCCTATTTAAGTGCTTCTAAGATATATTAATACTCTCCAGTGATTCTAATTACTTCAAATGATTTCTAAACACCTAGGAATAATCAAAAACACAAATCATTACCTTGAATTCATAATTTCGTGAAAGGAATGGCAGGGGCGCGCATGACCCCTCCTGTCAAGAATTGGGGCCTTACAATCACTAGCCAATATGCTTTTCTCTCATGCCTTTCTTCGTTCATGGTTCGATGATTCTTCTTCGCCTTGTTGTGTTGGCTTGTTCAATCAATCTCATAGGTTCCTATGGCTCGTCCTATAAGAAAGGGGATATACCATAACCATAGGGAAGTAAAGGTGCGAAAAAGAAGCTTGAAAGTTAAGATCAAAATCAGAGAAATTAAGAGTCAAGTTAGATGTTTAAGAAGCAAGTCTAAAGCAATGTTCTTAAAGGTTTTCAAAATTCTTTAGCAATGTTTAAATTTGTTTTAAGACTCAAATTTAAAGTTAAGTAACAAGTAAAGAGTTGAGTTCATTTCTCAAAAGTTATAAGGGAACTAAGTATTTCCTAACAGTTGATTTAACAATCAACTTTCAAGGTAACTAAAAAGTAAAGAGTTGAGTTCACTTCTGAAATGATATTAGGGGACTAAGTATTCCCAAAGAGTTTATAAATGTCTTCACATTTAATATAAGAGGAAACTAAGATTTCCAAAAGAGTTTTGACCAAGAAAAGGGAACATTGATTCCAAATGAGCTTTTTAAAGCTAACTATTGAGTGATTATCTCAACCCAAAGAAGGAAGTTGTTTTAAAAACAATGAGCTAGAGTATATTTTGGAAGTAATATTGAGCACCAAGGTGGGGATGACAATTCATATTAACTCAATTCTCCATTAAAATAATGAGGCCATCATGGGTATTAACGTGTCACAATTTTTAGATGATCACGTAAGTTAAGCTACGGGATCCACTAAGTTAAGTAGTTCTATGCGACGGCAAGTATAAGACAGTTCTGGAGGTGTAGGCAAGACGTTGTATCACCACTTAGGCTCATAGTGATGATTTTCAGTTAGAGAATCTCCCATAGAAACTATATTACTTCATATATAAGTAAAGTTGAGTTTGTTATTACAATATATTAAAGAACTAAGTGTTTCATAGTTTACAAGCTTTTATATATATTGCATGTGTCATATTGCTTTTTATTAAGTCAATTTATTCATGAGTTGAGCAGAGCCAAGATAAGTTTTCGTTCTTACTCTTTTTCAAGCTTAAGTTGTTATTATCATTCCAACTCACATACTCCTACATTCGATGTACAAATGTCAGGTTGCCCGCATCGTATCATGATGCAAATGAAGGTAACCAGGATCAGCATCGTCCAGCACCTCGTTGATCCAGCTGAGCAATAGGTGGTCAGCCTCCTTGCATTTTGGAGGACACATTTACTTGCTTTTCAGTTTTTCTTTTATAGGATGTTGTAGGGTCTATCTCAATATCCTTCTTAGAATTATAGAGGCTTCATAGACTGTCATAAATTTTAGTTTAAGGTATCTTTTTTCTATTGCAGATATTTTGCTATGAGAGTTTGGTGTCCTTGTTGGCCAAGTTATTTACTTTTAAGTTAAAATATGAAATTTTCTTCTTATATTAAGTTTAGTCTTCCGTTGAGTTAATAAATTCAAGACAAGAGTCCGCTCAAGGCTAGAAAAGGTCATTGAGTGTCGGTCACGTCCTGGTGTAGGCTCAGGGCGTGACAAATTTGGTACCACGTCAAGGGTGTAGGGTCGGGGTGTAACAAGTGGTTTCGATTATGAATCTTGAGGATAAATTGTCCACTACTGTGAACCCACACCAACCTGCACTCTTCCTAATAACACTATCAAAAATCCTAAAAATGATGAGCAATGCATGGAAGTCAATACTCGAGGGAGTAAGAAGACCATTGATCCACCTATTCCGTCATTAGTAGAAGATGATATGAGAAAAAACAACGAGGTAGTTGAAGCCAGTGGAGTATTGTTGGACAACACGGTTAAAGAAGTAGAGCTATCTCAGAAAGTGGTCTGCGTTCCTAGATCTCCACCACCATTCCCTCAGAGATTACTGAGGCAGACAGAGCATGGTAAACACCAGCAATTTGTCATTATGTTGAATCAGTTTTCCATGAATCTCCTTTAGATAGAAGCTTAAGAACAAATGCCTGGTTATGCTATGTTTATTAAGAATATGGTGACTAAGAAGATGGTGGTGAGTTTTGACGATGATGACACGATGCAACATTATAGTTCTACAAGACCTCTTGTGAAGAAGAAGGAATATCGTGGAGCATTCACTATTCCTTGTACAATCGGGTTACTACACATTGCTAAATCACTATGTGATCTTTGTGCAAGCGTTAATCTCATGCATCTGTCTATATATAAGAATTTAGGCTTGGGTGACCCAAAGCTTACTAAGATGCAGTTATTGATGGCCGATTAAATGGTGAAGAGTCACACTAGTATTCTTCATGGTGTGCTTGTGAAAATGGAGTCATTTATATTTTCTTCCATTTTTCTGTTTCTTGACTTTGAGATTCATTTTGAGGTTTCCATTATTCTAGGGATACCATTCCTTGCCACAAAGAGTGCATTGTTTCATAAGGAAAAAGGGCAGATGAAGTTTAGCTTGACCAATGAAAATGTCACTTTAAACTTATGTAGGTCTATACAACAGAGTGGTCAGCTCCAAATGGTATCTTCTATATCCTACAAAGTTGAGATAGTATCAACGGTACAAATTGAAGAGGGACAGCTTGTCGAGGCACTAACGACAGTGATCATGAATTTTGACAACGATGGTATTGAAAAGTATGGGTTTTTGGTGGTTGCACTTGAACAAAACGATTATTGGTCAATACAATAGAAATTGGAGTTAGATATGAAGCATGGCGAGTCTCCACCAGCAAAACCATCTATTAAGGAGGCCCTAAAATTAGAGATTAAGGCTGTGCCACCTCATCTGATGTACGTGTTCTTGAGTATAGATGACACTTTAAAGATAATAATTGCAGCAAATCTAAATGAACGACATGTAGAGGCGTTGTGGCAGTATTGAAGAGGTTCAGACGACCATTGGTTGGACTATTGCGGATACTATCGGGATTCCCCCGATATGTGTTCCCCAAAAATCCATCTCATGCCTGATCACAAACCAAGTATTGAGAACCAAAGAAGGTTGAATATACCTATGCAAGAGGTAGTGAAGAAGGAGATCATCATGTTTTTGGATTCTGAAGTAAATTATCCTATTGCAGACAATAGTTAGATGTGTCCTGTTCACTGCCTGCCTAAAAACGGTTGGATGACAGTTGTATCTAATGCTAATAATGTGCTTGATCTGATGCGGCAAGTGATCGGATGGAGAGATTGCATGGACTACCAGAAGTTGAATACTTGGACAGAGAAGAACCATTTCCTCATGAACTTTATGGGTAAGATGTGAGACAGACTAGTAGGTAAATGGTGGTATTGTCTTATTGATGGCTATCAGGGCTACAACCAAATCTCTATTTCCCATGAGGATCAAGAAAATACAACTTTCACTTTCCGTTATTGGACATTTGCTTTCAAAAAGATTTTGATTGGGATATAAAATGCACCAGCCACCTTCCAGCGTTGTGTGATGTCAATATTCTATGATATGGTGGAGGACACTATTGAGGTGTTCAAGCTCCCATTGTTCAACGGGATATGACTAATGCGAAGATAAGGGCTGATCTTGGGTATTTGAACCGACTCATGACGACTCAAGCTCATGTCTTAACAAATTTTGTGGTTTCACAGGCTTACATAGAAGTTGGACCTGGACCTAGTGAATGTACGCCTGCTTCTAGAATTCGAGATTTCATGAGGATTAACCCTCATACTTCCCATGGAACTAAGGTTGATGAAGATCTACAAGGCTTCATAAATTAGGTGTTCAAGGTGGTGATCGCTATGGGTGTGACTCCTAGAGAGAATGTGGAGCTAGCCACTTATCAACTTAAAGATGTTGCTCAAGTGTGGTTTGAGCAATGGAGGGATGGGAGACCCTTTTGGGAAGGTCCGATAGATTCGGAAGTGTTCAAAGTGGCTATTCATCATTAATTTTCCCCATAGAGTTGAGGGAGAAAAAGTTGGTGGATTTCATGAACCTTTTCAAAGGGGAATGAGTGTGAAAAAGTATACTCTCAAATTCATTCAACTCTTTTAGTATGCCCAACCGTGGTAGCCAATTCTAGGGCAAAAATGAATCAATTTATGATGGGGGTCTCTATCTTAGATGAAAAGGAGTTTCGTACATCAATGATCCATACTGATATGAATCAGTCTAGGCTCATGCTGTAGTCTCAAAAAATTGTGAAGTCCAAGCTTAGGGATATAAGTAGAGGGGAAGAGGCATAAGTCGGATGAACCAAGTCAACCCAAGTATAAGAAGACGTTCTGTAATCAAGAATCTTCAACGGGGAACAAGGATAGGGTTTCCAAAAAAAAATTTATAAGAAGGTGACCATGATTTTAAGAGGTCTAGGTGTGCTATTTGTGGGAAGCAACACTTGTGTAAGTGTCTTGCTTGTACGGATTAATGCTTTGGGTGTGGCAATATGGACCATAAGATGAGGGATTTCCCAATTCTCAAAGAAAAAGGGAAAGAGATCAACCAAGATCCCCTGGTGGTCCGGATCCTTATGCTCCAAGGTGAAATCATTTTTATGCACTCGGAGCTAAAAAAGGAACCAATCTAGAATGAAAGACCCGGTAAGTCATAGTTCCTTGTGGGTGTTGTTTTGTCTAATGTGGGTTAATTCTAAGTCGGGGAGAACGAGTTGAGTAATAAGGTGTTAGATACCCTTATCTTTTGTTTTCTTTTATTACTCAGTCTTGAGACCAAAATCGTAAGTGGTTTGGTTATGCTTTGCAGTCATGCATTTTTGTTTTAGTTGCATGACTCCATATGATATGAGCATCATTGATGATGTGATGTTTTACATGCTCTTTCTGTCACCATGGTTTCATGAGTAGATTGGTAGTTAGTCTATAATTTTCCATGATACTGTGAAGATAATGATATTGCCTAATTGCTTCATGATTTTTATGTTTATATGCCAATGTGTGATTTGAAGTTATTTCATGGTAAGCTTGAAATGGTATGATGAGCATGTCTAATGTTTGAAAAGATAAATCCTTCATAATTAAAGAGAAAGTGAAGAAATAATTGTGAGCTTTGAATTATTGAAATTGTTCCAAAGAGTCTCTTGTGTTTCTAAACTTACTTAATAATATGTCGTTTGTGTTACTAGTTAATTTGGTGCATTGACAATGAATGTCTTCACCTTGATTTTAGGTGTTATGTGCTGATAGTTGAGTCCTTGATGTCCTTGATATCCTTGAAAGTGTTTCTTGTCATTCGAGGACAAAATTTTTTTCTCTGTGGTGGAGAATGTAATGACACTCATAATGAGCTACGTTGAACTAGATATTATCTAGTGTTTCATGATATAATAATATGTTAACATAGATTATTTTAATGTTTGAACTAAGTTTTGTAAGTTTGGAAGTGAAACCTCAATAGACGACCAAGATGTTGGACGACTACACGTACATTTACTTATGTGAGTGCATGTGTGCGTTGGCATGAATAGTGAGTTTCTTAGAGTCCAAATTTACGCAGGGGGAACCTAAGACCTAGATGACCATATTTAGGGGTTTAACTTCTGGGTACGACATCACATAGGACCCACACGGCGCCTAGAAAAGGACCCAAGACTTGGCAACAAACTGCCAAGACATAGGATCTTAATTGTCCCCTTAAAACCCAATCTCTAACCTAATCGACGTCCCAGCAAGATGGGCAATTGATTAAACAATGGCCAGTAGCTACGGGTCATCGTTTGGCACCTATAAAGTTGTCAAGAAATTGCTAGGCTTGGGATGTGTTTGTAAATTCACCCCTATCTCTTTTATGAACCATGTACTCTTGATTTAGTATCTTCAGGGTATTTTAAGTAGGTTTATACTACTAGAACTAGGTTAGACTTCAATTTCAAATATCTCAAACCCCTCCCTCAAGAAAGAACTCTCTCAAATTCCATAGAAGCTACTACTCAAGGAAGGTCTAGAAGTAAAGGTCTTGGAGGTTTTATTCACCAATATTCATGGGTTTCTTCACATTGAGGTACGGTAGTTGATCCTTGAACCTTCTTTCCTTTAAGGAGAGAGTTCAAAGAGATTAAAAAATGGGTTAGAAAACTCCAACTTGTTCTATCTTAACTCTAAGCATGGGTCTTCGCATGAAAACACTTTTATGATTGAAATAAGTTGTTTTTAGTGTTATTTGATTATTTTATTGTAAAACCCCCAATGAAATCATCATTATTCATATTTCATACTTTTAGCTTATGAAGTGGGTTAGTGTATATATCTAGATAATGTTAGAAAATATCACAGTTTTATTTCCTCATGTTATATTATTATTAGCTATCGCCTTAAATTCTATTTTATGATGAGTTATTGGAGAAATTGAGAAAAGATGGTGAAAGCTTGGATGAGTAGTATGTTGGTTATATTTGTTAGTTGTTATTGTGAAATTATCTACAGTGGTATGGTCCACCTTTGTTGGCGGTGCTTATTTGAAGTATATGAATATATGCATGGATATGTGTATTGTGATTATCGCCATGAAGGCATAGTATGCGAAGTAAAGTGTGATGATTTTGAATGATATACATGTGGTACTCTTGTGAAGTTGTTAATGTAAAACATGATGATATCATATATAAATGAAGTATATGTATACGTGAAGCATGATAGTGTGTAAATGTCAATGTCATGAATGTGATGTTTATGTAAAAATTGTGCTCACATGTACACACACACACACACACTTTGAATGGATAATTGTAGTTAATGAATGTAAATGGGTGTCTTTGGGATAAATACTCTTCATGAGTTGAGATGAAGAATTTAGTACCAACCTTTTTTTTCAAAACAATCTTTCAAATTGTTCGAGTTCAAATACCCTTCGTGAGTTGAGATGTGGGGTTCAAATGTAACCTCGAGGGATAAGTACCCTTCTTGAGTTGATATGTGGTGCTAATAAGCTATACCTTGACCTATACTTAACGAATATTCTACACTCCATCGTGGAGTTATGCTTAGCACCGACATAATTTAATGAAGGGGTGGATACACTTAGTGAGTAGAGATGTTGTATCTAATGTACCTCATCAGGTAAGGGTTCATATTTTTATTCCATGTCTACATCTCATGGTCTATGTATATTAATGTTATCCCCCATTATATAATATAATGAATGACGTCTTCTCAAGGGTGCACTACTTAAGGTGGTGGTTGTATGGGAGACTATCTATCCATTGCACAAGTAGGCATTTAAAGGGAGTCTTGGTGTGTCCGTATATGAAATGAATAAATGGTTCATTATGTGATTTAACTAAAGTAATATGACTTAGGTATAATGAAAGTGAAACATGTGTATTCTATATCAACGATTTTTGAAGATTACATTAATGATGAATGTGATGTGCCTAATCTAAGGGAATCTCTAGGAGCACTTGGTAGGAGTATTAGTGTGGGATGCTACTTTCACATTGCACTAGATGTAACTTGGGGGTTGTCTTAGAGGATGATTCTTATGTGAATTTCTTATATGAAAGTATGTTCTTCTACTGTCGTTGAATTTGAATGTTTGCTTGTTAAGAGTGATGAAGTATGCCAATCTTTAGTAGTCTTAGGAATCACTTAGGTCTGTATTGAAGAGATTGGATTGTTGGTTTCTTCATGCCTGACCTTTGTGAGTCTTAAGATAACTTTGGATAGGGAAACTTCAAGGGAAATGAGTTTAATTTAAGATGTAATGGAATGAGTTCATTGTAAGGTTTATATGAGTTCACTGTAAAGTATAGTTTTGTGTTAAAATTAAAGGATTTTTACCTTAGGTCCTAAATGATGATTTTATATGTTGTTTTAATACTATATTCAACAAGGTTTTACGTAAATAACATGAAAGCTTTATTTCAACTAAAATGTCCCCTTTTACATGTGTTTTTGCATAATGTCATTCTTAGTACAATGTTTGTACAAACCCCATACTTTTCAATACTCCTTATGTATAGGTTGAAGGCAAGTGAAGTTTCCTAGAAGGCAAAGCTTTGGAAGTTGAATCTCTCAAGACTCAGTATGTCCTCGTATGTTCGAGGACATAGTTTATCTTTCTTTAGTTTATTCTTTAAGACCTATTATGTATTTCGTTCAATGTAAAGGGTCGTGACCCTAAAATAGATATGTTGTGTCTTTTAGTTGGCTTATGACGATGAGACTTGCTCCTTAGTATTTTATTAGAAGCTTATTATTATTGTTGTTGTGGAATGTTTTAATTCTGCCCTAATTTTCATATCTTATGTAACAAATAATAGCTAAAAGTCTTGTATAAGACCTCCTAAGGGTCAACTACCCCTTGTGATGACTCAAGAGTGCTTCTTTCTTCTACGTTTTACTTTCGGGTCATTATAAATCTGGTGTCGAGCATAAGGTTTTTGGTAAATAATCTAGGTTCCAATGTATCACAACCCACGTCTAGCAGATTCTTGTTCGTCGTTGTAAGTCGCTACACATCCACGAGCGGAGGCTATATGTAACGATCCTACAAATGAAATAAGTCAAAATAGATATTATCATGTATTTAATAAGTTAACAAACTATGAAAATAGTATATTTTAGCATTATAATTCAGTTCGTAAAGGTTGGGAGCGTTTGGAAATTAAACGCCCAATACGTCCGAAAACTAGTCGAAGTTGAGCTACTGTGTTGTAGTGTTTTGGAATAATGTTTCTGGGGATTGTTTGAGATTTAAATTTAGTGTCAACGGTTCCTATGCCTATAGTTACATGTAAATGGTTTAAACGTCTGAGAACGACGCCCCGGGGACCACCCTAAGTGTCCCCGAGGAGGACCCAAACATTGGACAAGAAGTTGCCCAAGGCCGCGTGCAGGGGGAAGAATTTGAAGCCCACCTCACAACGCGCCTGTTACACGATGTTGACTTCCTCAAAATGTTGAGAGGCAAAAATCTGCATCATGCTCCGCGACGCGCAGCCAAGTCCCAAATTTGGCCACGACGTTTTTAACTCAAATTTCAAGTTGGAAAAGGGTCCAAATGGTTTGGGGGTCGTTTTTGAACTTTGGCTATCATTTTTGGACTGATTTCGGTCAATTTATACCTCATTTCACCTATAATTTCAAACCCCAAAAGATCAAATTAAATTTCTCCAAAAAAAAAGCCTTCTTTTCAAAAACCTCCATTGATGAAACTTTAAGCTCGAAGGAAGAGGACAAAGTTACACATGATTTATTCTCAAAATTTTCGTGGTTTTCTTCATATTATGGTATGTTAGTCATCCTTGAACCTTCTTTTATTCAAGTAGCCTTTTCAATGAAATTTAAAAAAGGATTCAACTTCAAATTTCTTTATTTCTTGACTCTAAGTATGGGCCTTTGCATGAAAAATGTTTTATTAATTAAAATTAGTTGGTCTTCGATTTAAATGATGATTTTAATGTCAAAACCCCAATGCAGTCATTCTTTTTATGAACTTTTTGCTTATGAAATGGGCTCTATGAACATGATTAGATAATGTTAAGGTTATTGTTTCTTGGTGGTTTTATTGAGTTTTAGCTACTTCACTAAGGGCTATTTTATGATTGATTATTGGATAAACTTTTAATAGGTTGCAAAGGCTTGGAAGAAGGATAATTTGTTCTATCGCGGTTAAGTTATGTTTAAGTAACTCTTGAGTGGTATGGTCCACATTTGGTGGCAGTGTTTACTTGATGTTGATGATGTTATATGTGTATTGTGAAATGGCCTTGAAAGCATGATATGTGAAGTGAAGTAATGATTTTGATATATATATATATATATATATATATATATATATATATATGTATGTATGTATGATATATTATTGAAGGGTGAAGTGAGTATCTTGAAAGGTTTATATCTAAATGAAGTATGTGTTGATATGTGAATTATGATTATGTGTAAATTGTGATTAATGTGGGTATGAGAATGTAGAGAAATCAATGTTATGAATGATGATAATTATGTGTAAGGTCTTCCAACATATACTCTCTCACACACACTTGAATGCATGAATGAAGTCAATGAATTAAAATGCGGGATTGTAGAGATGAAATGTCTAGATCATCCCTACTATTCCTATGTATGAAAAAAAGGGGTTCGGGATGAACACTCCTCATGAGTTGAGATCAATTGTTTAGTAGAAACCTCACAATTTCCGATAACGTTTCCAAAGATAGGTTGGAGGTTGGATACTTATCCTGAATTGAGAAGGGCTGTTCAATAGTTATCTCATAACCTATAGCCAATGAATGTATAAGACTCCATGGTGGAGTTATGCTTAGAACCCAAAGGATTTGAAGAAGGGGTGGGTACACTTCGTGAGTAGAGATGTTGTACCCAATGTACATCTTGAGATGGGTTCCCCTTGGTAGTAGAGAGTGAGTAACTTAGTAACAATCTTCTTATCCCTAAACTATGTGCATGTGTAGGTGTAGCTATTGGATAATCCATGTAAAGGCTAAACAATATGTCCCTACCATAGGCAAGTAGGTATCCCTCATCGAGTAAGCTTAGTACTGGGATTCCATGTCAAGCTCTCATGGTCTATGTCGGTTAAAGCTATCCCCCCACAAATGTATTCAGATGATCTAAGTCTTCTTAAGGGTGTACTATTTAGTGTAGGTTGTGGAATGGGACATTACCTATCCATTGAACAAGTAGACATTTTGAGGGAGTCTTGGTGTGTCCTTATATTAAATGTATGAATGGTTCATGATATGATGCAAATAAAACTAATGTGACTTTATGGCTAATGTTAAGGAAGTATGTTGATATGATATTTTCCATGGTGAAAGCTATTTATGTGATGAATGTGATGTTCCTAGTCTAAGGTAATTACTATGAAAATCTAAGTGGACGTAGTAGTATGGGATGCTACTTTAACATTGCAGTAGGTGTGAGTTGAGAGTTTTTCTTGGAGGATGGTTCTTATGTGAAGTTCCTAAATATATGCATGTTTCTCTATTTTATTTGGTATTGAATGGTGACTTGTATAAACGAAATGAAGTATGTTTGTTCTTAGTAGTCTTTAGGATTTCTTTAGTAGGTATTGAGGAGGTTGTATGGGCGATCTCTATATTTCTTACTTCAAGGAGCCTTTGGAAAAGTTAGGATAGAAGTAGTTCATGTGTGATCTTTAGCTTTACTGAATGTATGCTCTTATGTTAAGAAAATAGAAGTTTTACCTTATGTTCTAAATAATGATACTATATGATGTTTCGGAACTTAATTAATGAGGTTTTCATCAAAATAGCATGTCTTGTATGTTTCAACTAAATTGTCCCTTTTTGCATGATTTTCCGCAATGCATACTTAGTACAATGTCTTGTACTAACCCTATAATTTTATATACTCTATAAGAATAGGTTGAAAGTGAGTGGATGTTTTGAAGTCAAGCTTGGGAATCATCTCTCTCAAGACTAAATATGTCCCCGTATATTCGAGGGCATAGTCTTTATTTCTTTAAGTTCTTCTTTGGACTTATTATGTATTTCTTCCAATGTAAAGGGTCGTGACCCTAAGTTATTTAGGTTGTGTCTTTTGGTTTGCTTGTGACCATAAGACTTACTCCGTAGTATTTTATAAAAAGCTTCTTATTATTATTGTTGTGAAAAGTTTTAATTCTACACTACTTTTCATTTCTTATGTAATGAACGATATATAATATTATTGTATAGGATCTTTGAAGGTGCATGTATCCCTTGTGATGAATATAGATTGCTCATTTCTTCTAGGATGTACTTGCGCGTCGATACAAACTTTGTGTTAGAGCATAAGGTTATGGGAAATAGTTAAAGGTCCAAACTCTCATAAGCCAAGTCTAGAGTCTGGTTAATCGGTGTGAGTCGCAACACATCCATGATTGGGCGGCTATAAGATTATAGAAGTTTCACTTTCTTCATTAATCTAGTGTAATGCCATAGATTTGAGTTCTATGAGATTTCTTTTCTCAACCTCTTCTCTTGTGTTTATGGGACGTGAATACGAGAAGGACACCCGCTAAAAGAGATGAGGGAGGTGTCGCTGATAAGAGGGTCCCCCTTTTGTGAGCAAGCCCCAATAGTTGACCAAGAGTATGTGAATGAGGCGGTTCCCCCTCGAGAACCTCAAGAGCCTCAAGTACCCCTAATTCCTCCAATGACCCAAGTTCTTCAAGCTCCCTATGTTGAAGTTGAAATGACTTATGCGAAGATAAGGGCTGATCTTGGGGATTTGACCCGACTCATGACCACTCAAGCTCACGTCGTCGCTAATCATTTGGTTTCACAAGCTAACCTAGAAGTTGGACTCAGCCTAATGCTAGTATTCCCGCTTCTACAATTCAGGATTTCATAGGATGATGATTCCTCCCACTTTCCATGGAACTAAGGTTGATGATGATCCACAAGGCTACATAAATGAGCTGTTCAAGGTGGTGGATGCTAATTGTGTGACTCCTAGAGAGAAAGTGGAGCTAGCCTCTTATCAACTCAAAGATGTTGTTCAAATGTGGTTTGAGCAATGGAGGGATGAGAGACCCATAAGGGAAGGTCTAATAGATTGGGAACTATTCAAAGTGGCTTTTATTGATAAGTTTTTCCCCTATAGAGTTGAGGGAGAGAAAGTTGATGGAGTTCACGAAACATTGTCAAGGGGGAATGATTGTGAAAGAGTATTCTCTAAAATTCACCCAACTCTCTAACTATACCCCAACCTTGGTAAAAAACTCTAGGGATAAAATGAATCAATTTATGATGGGGTTTTCTTGCTTGGTTGAAAAGGAGTTTCCTACAGAAATGCTCCATAATGATATGGATATCTCTAGGCCATGGTGTATACTCAACAAATTGAGGAGTCCAAGCTTAGAGGGAGAAGTAGAGAAGGGAAGAGGCCTAGGTCGGATGAACCTAGTCAACCCAAATATAAGAAGAGGTTCTATAATCAAGACACTTTCATGGGGAACAAGAATAGGGTTTCCAACAAAAATTCCCAAGTAGGTGGCCATGCATTTGATAGGTCTAGGTGTGCTACTTGTGGGAAGCAATACTTATTGAAGTGTCTTGCCGGTACGAATAGTTGCTTTGGGAGTGCTAATAGGGGCCATAAGATGAGGTATTTCCACGTTCTCAAGGCAAAAGGGAAAGAGGTCGACCAAGATCCCCATGGTAGTCTGGATCCTAATGCTCAAAAGTTGAATCATTTTTATGCACTTGGAGCAAAAGAAAAAGCTAATCGGGAATGAAGGCCCCGGTTAGTCATAGTTCCTTATGGGTGTGTGTTTTTACTTATATGGGTTTACCGTAAGTGTGGGAGAGTAAGTTTCGTAATAAGGTGTTAAATACACTTATCTTTCACTTCTATTATTACTCAGGCTTTAGACCAAAATCCTTAGTAGTTTTGTTATGCTTTGGAGTCTTGTATTTTAGTATGTGATTTGAAGTTATTTCATGATAAACTTTTATATGGTATTATGAGCATGTCTAATGTTGGAGATGATTGATCCTCAATAAATGAAGAGGAAGTGAAGAAATAAGTGTGATCTTTGAATTGTGAAAATTGTTTCAAAGAGTCTGCTATATTGCTAAACATGGTTAATTATGTGTCGTTTGTGTTCCTAGTTAATTTTTGGCATTGACTACAAATGTTATAACCTTGATTTTACGTGTTATGTACTTCTAGTTGAGTCGTTGATGTCCCTCAAAGTGTTTAGCGTCATTCGAGGATGAATTCGTTTTTATGTGGTGGAGAATGTAATGACCGTCATAATGAATTAGGTTGAACTAAAGCTTTGCTAGATTTTCATGAGTTACTAAAGTTTTAAAGTATATAATTTTAATGTGTGAAGTAATTTTGGCAAGTTTTGAAGTCAAACCTCAAGAGACGACCAAGATGTTTCGACTTATAAACGTATATGTGCTTATGTGAGTGCTTGTGTGTCTTGGCATGTTTGGTTAGTTGTTTGCATTCCAAATTGATGTGGGATCAAACTAAGACCTATATGACCATATTTAGGGGCTTTATGTCCAGGTACGGCTCCACCTAGGACCACCAAGTGGCACTAGAAAAGGACCCAACACTTGGCAATAAACTTCAAAATTTGTCCAATCGACGCCCCTCACTTGCGGATAGTAGGATCAACGACTCTCTGTCATTTGTGGGCATAACCCCACACTTAGTGGTGGGATCTTAATTATCCCCCATAAAGCCTGTCTCTGACCCAATCGACACTCCAACAAGATGGTCCGTTTCTCAAACAACGCTCAGTAACAAGGGCCATCGTTTGGCAACTGCAGAAAATTTAAAGAAACAGCTAGGCTTGGGGCATTTTTGTAAATACACCCCAAGTCATTGATGAACCATGTAGATTTGATTTAGGTTCTTTTGGGTATTTTAAGTGTTTTTATATTCCTAGACCCATGTTAGACTTCAATTTCAAATATCTAAAACCCCTCCCTCAAGAACAAACTCTCTAAATCTCTATAGAAGCTACAACTCAAGGAAGGGCTAAAAGTAACAGTCTTTGACGTTTTATTCACAAAAAATTCATGGGTTTCTTCACATTGAGGTATTATAGTTTATCCTTGAACCTTCTTTAATTTAAGGAGCTAATTCAAAGAGATTTCAAAGCGGGGTTCAAAACCCCACTTTCTTTTATCTTTAACTTTAGGCATGGGTCTTCGCATGAAAATGTTTTATTGATTGAAATAAGTTTTTTATGGTGTTAGTTGATGATTTTAATTTCAAACCCCCAATGAATCCATGCTAATCAATATTTCATACTTTTAGCTTATGAAGTGGGTTAGTGTATATATCTAGATATTGTCAGAAAATATTAGAGTTATATCTCTTTATGTTATATTATGATTAGCTACTGCCTTAAATGTTATTTTATGATGAGTTATTTGAAAAATTGTTTAAAGGTGGTGAAAGCTTGGATGAATAGTGAATTTATTATATAGTTTAGTTCTTATTGTAAAATGGTATTGAGTTGTATGGTCGAACTTTATTGGCGGTGTTTATTTGAAGTATATGAATATATGTATTGATATGTGTATTGTGATTATGGCCATGAACACATTCTATGTGAAGCGAAGTGATGATTGTGAATGATATGTGTGTGGTGCTCTTGTGAAGTTGTTAATGTGTAACTTGAAGATATCATATCTTAATGAAATATATGTATATATGAAGCGTGATAGTGTGTAAATTATGACGAATGAAGGTGTAAGCATGTTTAAGAGTCCATGTCATGAAAATGATGTTTATGTGAAAGGTGCGCTCACATGTACACACACACTTTGAATGAATGAATGTTGTTAATGAATGTAAATGGATGATTTTTGGGTAAACACTCTTCATGAGTAGAGATTATATAATTAGTAGCAAAGTCAATATTGGCAAAAGCTTTACAAGATAGTTTAGTGGTCAAATACCCTTCGTGAATTGAGATATTGTGTTCCAATGTAACCCCTAGGGATAAATATCCTTCATGAGTTGACATCTAGTTATAATAACCTATACCTTGACCTATAGTTAATTATTTTGTAAGACTCTGTGTTGGAGTTATGCTTAGCACCGACATGATTTGAAGAAGGGGTTGATAAACTTCGTGAGTAGATATTTTGTACCCAATATACCTATTGAGATGAGTACTCCTCATTATTGGTGAATGAGTTACTTAGAAGCAACGTCCTCATACCATAAGTATGTGATCGCATAGGAGTAGATAATGGAGAATCCATGTAAAGGCTCAAGAATTACCCCACCTTTGGCAAGTGGGGATCCCTTATTTGGTAGGGGTTAATACCGGGATTCAATATCTAGATTGCATGGTCTATGTCGGTTAAAGTTATCCCCCACAAAAGAATGTAATGAACTAACTCTTGTAAAGGGTGCACTACTCAGGGTCGTGGTGGTATGGGAGACTACCTGTCCATTTCACAAGTAGGCATTTACAGGGAATCTTGGTGTTTCCTCATATTAAAATGAATGAATGAGTCATTTTGTGATTTAAATGATGTAATGTGAGTTAGGTCTAATGAATGTGAAGCATGTTGATTTTATGCCTATGATTTATGAAGATTACATGAAGGATGAATTTGATGTGCCTAATACAAGGGAATCCTCAAGGAGTACTTGGTGAGAGTATTAGTAGGGGATTCTACTTTCACATTGGACTAGGTAGAACTTGGGGGTTGTCTTGGATGATGATATTCTTATGTGAATTCCTTATATGCAAGTATGTCCTCTAGTGTCTTTGATATTGCATGTTTTCTTGCTAAGAGTGATGAAGTATGCCTATCTTCGGTAGTCTTAGGAATCACTTAGGTGTGTATTAAAGAGATTATATGGGTGGTTTCATCATGTCTTAACTTAGTAAGTCTTATGATAACATTGAATAAGGAACTTCAAGGAAAATGAGTTTACCGTAAGATGTAATTGAATGAGTTCATTGTAAGGTTTATTTGAGTTCACATAAAGTATAGTCTTGTGTTAAAATTATTGGAGTTTTACCTTATATCCTAAATGATGATTTTATATGTTGTTTTACTACTATATTAATAAAGGCTTTATTTTTAAAAAATCAAAGATTTATTTCAACTAAAATGTCCCCTTTTACATGTATTTTTGTCTAATGTTATACTTAGTACAATGTTTGTACTAACCCCATACTTTTCTATGCTCTTTAAGTATAGGTTTAAGGCAAGTGTAGGTTCCTATAAGGCAAAGCTTGGGAAGATTAATCTTTAAAGACTCGGTATGTCCTCATATATTCGAGGACATAGTTTTTATTTCTTTAGTTTCTTCTTTAAAACTTATTAGATATTTCATTCAATGTAAAGGTCGTGACCCTAAGATATTTATGTTGTGTCTTTTAGTTGACATCCGATGATGAGACTTACTCCTTAGTATTTTATAATAAGATTCTTATTATTATTGTTGTGAAAAGTTTTAGTTCTGCGCTACTTTTCAAATCTTGTGCTATGAATGATAGGTAAGAGGCTTGTATAAAACCTCTGAAGGGTCAAGTACCCCTTGTGACGACTCAAGAGTGATCCTTTCTTGTAGGCTGTACTTGCGGGTTTCTATAATATTTGTATCAGACCATAAGGTTTTGGGAAATAGCCTAGGGTACAAATTCTCACAATCCACGTCTAGTAGAGTCTTGTTCATCAGTGTGAGTCGCGACACATCCACGAGCGGGAGGCTATATGTAATGACCCTAAATATGAAATAGGTAAAACTAGAGATTCAAATGAATTTCATGATTTAATTATATATTAAAATAGTATATTTCATAATTAGAGGTGATTTTATAAAGTTTGGAAGCGTTTGGAAGTCAAACGCCCAAGACTTCCGAAAACTAATCGAAGTTGAGCTAGTGTGTCGTAGTGTTTAGTAGTGAACTTTTGGGGGATAGTTTGAGAGTATGTTGAGCTTAAATGGATCCTATGTTTTGAGTGACATGTAAAGAGTCTAAATGTTGAAGAATGACGCCTCGGAGACCACTCTAAGGGTCCCCGAGGAGGACCCAAAGATTGGACAGAATCTGAATCCCACCTCGCGAACCACCTACGACATGAGGTTCATTGCCTCAAAATACTAAGAGGAAAAAATTTAGAGCTAGTTCCGCGATGCGCAGCTAAGTCCCTGATTTGGCCACGACATTTTTAAGTCAAATTCAAGTTGGAAGAGGGTCCAAATTGTGTGGGGGTCTTTTTTGAACATTGGAAATCATTTGTGGACTGATTTAGATCACTTTAAAACTCCTTAAACCCATCATTTCGAAGCCCAAAAGATCAGATCAAAATTCTCCAAAAAAAATCTTCTCTTTAAAAACCTCCATTGAAGAAGCTTCAAGCTCCAAGGAAGAGGACCAAGTTCTTCACGTTTTGTTCACCAAATTTTCGTGGGTTTCTTCTTATTAAGGAATGGTAGTCATACTTGAAACTTCTTTCATATAAGGATCCCTGTCAAAGAAATTTCAATAATAATTTCAACTTCAAACTTCTTTATTTCTTGACTCTAAGTATGGGTCTTTGCATGAAAATATTGTATTCATTAAAATGAGTTGTTCATAGCTTTAAATTACGATTTTAATGTCAAAACCCAATTGAATCATGTTTATTCTTTTTATCCACTTTTGGCTTATGAAATGGGTTATATGATCATGATTATATAATGTTAAGGTTATTGTTTCTTGGTAGTCTTATTGAGTTTTAACTACTGCCTTAAGGGCTATTTTATGATGGATTATTGGATAAGTTGTGAATTGGTGGTAAAAGATTGGATGATTGTTAAGTTGTTCTATCTCGGTTAAGTAATGTTGAAGTAACTCTTGAGTAGTATGGTCTATCTTTTGTGGCGGTGTTTAGTTGAAGTTTATGAAATTATATGTGTATTGTGAAATGTCCTTGAAATCATGATATGTGAAGTGAAGTGATGATTTTGATATATATATATATATATATATATATATATATATATATATATATATATACACACACACATATGTATGATATGTGTTAGAAGGTTGAAATGAGTATCTTGAAAGGTTTATGTCGTAATTAAGTATATGTTGATGTGTGAATTATGATAATGTGTAAATTGCGATAGATGTGGGTATGAGCATGCCTAGAAATCAATGTTACGAATGATGATCCTTATGTGAAAGGTGTGCTCACATGTACTCACACACACACGCACTTGAATGCATGAATAAAGTCAATGACTGAAAATAGGGGATTGTAGGATAGACACTCTTTGTGAGTACAGATGAAGTGTCTAGAAAATCCCTACTATTCCTAATTATGAAAAATTTGTGTTTTAGGGTTCACACTCTCCATTAGTTTAGATGAAGTTAGCAACCTCACTATTTATGATGATCTTTCCGAAGATAGGATGGAGGTTGGATACCTTTCGTGATTTGAGAAGGGGTGTTAAATAATTATCTTTTAACCTATATTCAATGAATGTATAAGACTCTGTGGGGGATTTATGTGTAGAACCAAGATGATTTGAAGAAACGGTGGGTACACATCATGAGTAGAGCTGTTTTATCCAATGTAACACTTGAGATGGATCCTCCCTGTAAGTAGAGAGTGAGTTACTTAGTAACAATCTTCTTATCCCTTAACTATGGGCCCCCGTGGGTTTAGCTATTGCAGAATCCACATAAACACTAAAGAATATTAACCTACCTTAGGAAAGTAAGGATCCTTCATCCGGTAAGGGTAGTACAGGGATTCCATGTCTAGATCTCATGGTCTATGTCGGTTAATGATATACCCCACAAATGTGTGGAAACGAACTAAGTCTATTAAGGGTGTACTACTTAGGGTTGGTGGTGGAATGGGACATTACTTATCCATTGCACAAGTAGACATTTGGAGGGAGTCTTAGTGTGTCCTTATATGAAATGTATGAATGGGTCAAGATATGATGAAAATGAAAGTAATGTGACTTTTTGTCTAATGTTAAAGAAGTATGTTGATATGATGTTTTGCATGATGGAAACTATTTATGTGATGAATGTGATGTGCCTAGTCTAAGGTAATTCCTACGGAATATTAAGTGGAAGTAGTAGTATGAGATGCTACTTTCACATTGTATGGGCGATCTCTTTATGTCTTACTTAAGGGAGCATTTGGACAACTAAGGATAGGAGTAGTTTATGTGTGATCTTTAAGTTTTACTGTAAGCATGCTCTTATGTTAATAAAAATTGAATTTT
Source organism: Solanum pennellii (assembly GCF_001406875.1). Classification (NCBI taxonomy): domain Eukaryota; kingdom Viridiplantae; phylum Streptophyta; class Magnoliopsida; order Solanales; family Solanaceae; genus Solanum; species Solanum pennellii. Next base: position 16,257,122 of record NC_028644.1, read on the forward strand.
TACCTTATCTGCTAAATAATGATACTCTATGATCTTTTGGCACTTAATTAATGAGATTGTCATCAAAATATCATGACTTGTATGTTTCAACTGAATTGTCCCTTTTTGCATGATTTTGCATAATGTCATACTTAGTACAATGTCTTCTTCTAACCCCATAACTTTCTGTACTCTATAAGTATAGGTTGGAAGCGAGTGGATGTTTGAAGTCATGCTTGGAAATCGACTCTCTCAAGACTAAGTATGTGCTAATATATTCGAGGTCGTAGTCTTTATTTCTTTATGTTCTTCTTTAAAAAATATTATGTATTTTCTTTTAATGTAAAGGGGTCGCGTCCCTAAGATATTTATGTCGTGTCTTTAAGTTGGCTTATCACAATGAGACTATCCTTAGTATTTATAAAATAAGTTTTTTCTTATTATTAATTATCGTGAAAATTTTAAATTTCCGCACTACTTTTCATGTTTTATGCAATAAATGATAGCTAAGAGGCTAGTACAAGAGCATCGACAGGTCAGGTTTTCCTTGTGAAGAACTAAGGGTTTCCCTTACTTCTAGGGTGTACTTGCGGGTCGTTACACTATAAGACGATAGATATTTCACTTTCTTCAGTACTCCAATGTCGTGCCATAAGTTTGAGTTCTATGATATATCTTTTCTCAACCTTTTCTCCTGTGTTAATAGGACATGCATACGATAAGAAGATCCCTCCCCGTAGTAATCAAGTCCCTATAGTTGATCACGAGGATGTGAATGAAGTTGTTCCCCCTAAAGAAACTCAAGTGCCCAAAATGCCTCCAACACGCCAGGTCCTCAAGCTCCCTAAGTTTAACAAGGATACAATTAATGCGGAGATAAGGGCTTCTCTTAGGGATTTGACATGGATCATGATGGATGAAGCTCATATCGACACTAATCATGTTGTTGCACAAGATAACCTAGGATTTTGACCTCTACACAATGCAAGTACTCCAACTTCTAAAATTCAGGATTTGATGAGGATGAATCCTCCTGCATTCCATGGTACTAATGTAACGACCTGTTTAGTCGTTTTGAGCAGCAGATTTTATTTCTGGAAAAACTGGCTGAGTCGACGGATCCCACGACGAACCGTCATGGGCACGACAGACCGTCGTGGGGGTCTCGTTCCAAAACACTTAGAATTATGAAATTTGGGTACTGAAATCGACTCTCTGAACTTCGTAACGGAATGGCAGGACAGACCGTCGTGGGCACGACGGACCATCACACATCTTCCACAGAAATTAACTCTCTGAACTTTGTGACGGACGTGCAGGACGGACCGTCACAGTTGTGACGGACCGTCACAGGCTGCGTGACCCTGACAGGGTCGGATTTCTGGTAAATATTTTAAGGGGCATTTTGGACTATTCCTGCTATAATTATAAATTTAGTGGGTTAATATTA
>NC_028644.1:16262332-16263062 GCF_001406875.1 Solanum pennellii
TGGGACAGATCCGTTAGTGTGGGAGGGTGATTACACTTCCACTCTAGTTCGTATCATCTCCTTTCTTCGTGCTAAGAGAATGGTTAGCAAAGGGTGTTTAGCTTTCTTGGCACACCTCAGGGATGATATACCCAAGTACCTTCAATTGAGTCGGTTTTCGATAGTCTGTGAGTTTCCGGATGTGTTCCCTACAGACCTTCCTGGTATGCCACCGGATAGGGATATCGACTTTTGCATTGATCTGGAGCCGGTCACTCGCCCCATTTCCATACCTCCTTATAGAATGGCTCCAGCAGAGTTAAGGGAGTTAAAGGCCCAACTTCAAGAGTTGTTAAGTAAAGGTTTCATTAGACCAAGTGCATCCCCTTGGGGTGCTCCAGAGTTATTTGTGAAGAAGAAGGATGGGAGTTTTCGGATGTGCATAGACTACCGGCAGTTGAACAAGGTAACTATTAAGAACAAATATCCCATTCCTCGCATTGATGACTTGTTCGATCAGTTACAAGGTGCTTGTGTCTTCTCTAAGATTGACTTGAGATCCGGTTATCATCAATTGAAAATACGGGCAACGGATGTGCCAAAGACTGCTTTTCGAACCAGGTACGGGCATTACGAATTTGTAGTAATGTCTTTTGGTCTTACGAATGCCCATGCTTCTTTCATGAGTCCGATGAACGGGATTTTTAAGCCATATCTGGATCTCTTTGTCATTGTGTTTATTGATGATATA
>NC_028644.1:16267649-16275485 GCF_001406875.1 Solanum pennellii
GGCATGGACTAGCTTTTTACTTATTTTAGCTTCTTAGATACTCTTAGATTAGTAATTTGAGGATAGATGTTCTTGTGGTGATGACTTCCAGGTTTTGGGAATAAATAGTATTGAGTTTTTGTAAGTTATTTAATCGATTTTCATTAATGAGTTTTAAGTCTTCCGCATGATATTTTGTTATTTAAGGTTGAAATGTTGGGAATTAGATTGGTTGGTTCGCTCACATAGTAGGATAAGTGTGGGTGCCACTCGCGGCCCGTTTTGGGTTGTGACAACTAAGGTGGATAAAGATACACAAGGCTTCATATATGAGGTGTTCAAAGTAATGGATGCTATTGGTGTGACTCCTAGAGAGAAAGCGGAGCTAACCGCTTATCAACTGAAAGATGTGGCTCAAGAGTTGTTTAAGCAATAGAGGGATGAAAGACCCTTAAGGGAAGGTTAGATAGATTGGGATGTTCTCAAAGTGGCTTTTCTTGATATGGTTTTCCCCATAGAGTTAAGGGAGATAAAGTTAGTTCATGAACCTTTTTCAAAGTGGAATGAGTGTGAAAGAGTGTTCTGTCAAATTCACCCCACTCTCTAAGTATGTCCCAACCTCGGTAGCAAACTCTAGCGCTATATAAATTTATGATCCGGTTTCTAGCTTGGTGGATAAGGAGTATCGTACGGCAATGCTCCATAATGATATGGATATATCTAGGATCATGGTGTATGCTCAACAAATTGAGCAGTCCAAGCTTAAGGAGATAAGTATAGATGTGAAGAGGCCTAGGTCGGTATAACAATGTCAATCCATGTCTAATAAGAGGTTATATAATCAATAATATTTCATGTGTAACAGGGATAGGCTAGATGTTAGGTGTTATGTGCTGCTAGTTAATTCATTGATGTCCTTGAAAGTGTTTAGTGACACACGAGAACGAATGTTTTTCTAAGTGGGGGAGAATGTAATGACCCTCATAATTAACTAGGTTGAACTAGAGCTTCGCTAGTGTTTCATGTGTTAATAATGTGTTAAAATAGATAATTTTAATGTTTCAAATAAGTTTGGTAAGTTTGAAAGTTAAACGTCAAGGGACGACCAAGACATTTCGAATACTAGACATCATTGTGCTTATGTATGTTCTTGTGGGCCTTGGCATGTTTGGTGACTTTTTTGGGGGGACCAATTTGATGTGGGATGACATAAGACCAATATGACCATAAATAGGGGTTTAACGTTCGGGTAGGACTCCACCTAGGACCCAGAAGGGTCCCTAGAAGTGGACCCATGACTTTGTAACAAAACTGCCAAATTTGTCCAATCGACGCCACTCACGTACAAAGAGTAGACTGAACGATGCCTGTTGTTTGGGGCGTAGCCCCACACTTAGTGGTGGGTGATTATTCCCCTTGAAGCCTGTATCTGACCCAATTGACGCCCCAGCAAGACGGGCCATTGATCAAAAGACGTCCAGTATATAGGGTCCGTCGTTTGGCACCTGCAGAAGTTATCAAGAAACGACTAGGCTTAGGTGTTTTTGTAAATTCTCCTCAAGTCTTTTATGAAGTATATACATGTTTTATAGGGTATTTAGGGTATTTTTAAGTGGGTGTATAATCCTAGACCTAGGTTAGACTTTATTTTCAAATATGTAAAACCCCTCCCTCAAGAAAGAACTCTCTGAAACTCCATAGAAGCTAGAACTCAAGGAAGAGCTAAAAAAGGAGGTCTTGGATGTTTTCTTCTCCAAAATTCATGGGTTTCATCATTGTGAGGTATGTTAGTTCATCTGTTAACCTTCTTTAATTGAAGGATCCATTTCAACGAGATTTCAAAAGGGTTTGAAACTCCAACTTCTTCTATCTTAAACTCTAACAATGGGTCTTTGCATGAAAATATTTTGAATAAAATAGGTTTTTTTTAGTGGTAGTTGATGATTTAAATGTTAAAATCCCAAACGAGACCATGATCATGCATATTCCAAACTTTTAGCTTACTAGTCAGGTACATGTGCATTGCACGTTTGAGCCATGGTAAGTTATATCATTATCTATGAAGAGAAAGTTGTAAAGAAATGTTGTCATGAGTGCATGCATTATTATTGGGATAGTAGAAGTTTACATTGTGTTTATTAGTCATTTGATGATTGCAGGAGCTATTAATGATCTTGTATAGTGAAAAAGATTTCACTTGTGCATTCAATAGTAAGTAGGAATAAGATTCAGTAAATATGAAGTGTTTAAACAGAAGTACAAAAGTACTGTAAATTATTAATAATCCTAATATAAAAACATTATAATAGAATACAATATTAAGAAATTTGATAATCGTACCGAAAGAAGTATTCGAAATATGACATTAACGCATTGAAGATTATGGGTCGCTGAAGAATCCATTATGTTTGCATAGGTTTCTCTGCGTCTTCAATGTAATGTGGTTAGTACATACTATCTGTAAATAGTTAATCATATGTTTAAGAATGGCCATATAGCTATATGGGTTATCGTACCTTAAACATCCTTATAGATGATGTTCTTTATGTATGTTCCCTTTTGACGTTTGTGTTGTTCTATTAGGACATGTACTTTTATTGTAGACATAGATATCGCTCTTGATAGCGCCACGTAAAATTTACCATGTGACAACACATGTTGGGGCAAATACAAACAAATATTATGAATTGTTTGACCTTGAGCGTTATTTATAGTCATTGCAAAGCAAAGGCGTACCGAGAATTTCTTTCGACTGAATTCAAAAGGGTATCCTTCATTTTCTGTTGGTGATAGTTGTATTCTTTCAAGAAACACATGTTTTGTTTCACAATGAGCACTGGATATATTTGCATGCTAACTTTTTGGGAGAAGCCTCGACATATCATTTGTGTGTCGTTGCATAAGAGCCTTGAATGGTCTAAATTCCTTAGCAAAATTATAGGTGCATTTTCCTTCAATTCTAGCCTATATTTAATAAGATATGTCAAAATATATCATTTTTATATTATTACCACATCTTTTAACCTATAATGTACTTAATTCAGTACATATGTGGTGGGAGACCATTTGGTGTTAAGTATTTAGATATTCTTCTTGGTAATAGTTGTTGGTATCATCTTCTGCTGAGTCAAAGCTATTGAACATGTTGCTTTCACCTGGAAACTGAGATATTAAATTGTTATTAATTTTATCCACATTATCCTCTCTGCTTGTTAAAATAGCTCTTTGAGTGACATATTTGGTTGCAACAACATTTTCTTACAGGTTTTGATATATCTTTTTTACTATGGATTGTCCTGAAATTTCTATGCAGAGAATGTTTGATTGTAAAAAATTCTGGGAGAAGGATTTGTTTGTTTACCACCGTTACGCACTCGAAGTAAGAACTCAATAAATGTTGGTTCTGTTCTTGCTCTCATATTTCTAGTAAATTGAATTTTCTCCATCAAAGGCTAGAGATATGATTTGACAAAGCTTGCATTTACAATTTCCGCTTGAGTTGATTTTGGAATTACTGGTAACACCTGGCGAAAATCTCCTTCAAAAACCATGACTTTTCCACCCAATGGTTTATCAATGTCCATTATGTCTTTGAAGATCCTGTCCACTGTTTGTATTATTTGTTTTTTTGGTCATTGGTGCTTTATCACATATAATTATTTTTTTAATCAATTTGGTAACACCACTCTGCTTTGATATGTTTGTCATTGTTGATTTATTTGTTTCAAGATGGATCTCAAACCTCAAGTGTGTTTTACGTCCTCTAGGTAAGATTAAAGCTGCTACACGACTGGTTGATGTTTCCAAACCTATCATACCTCTTGATCTAAAATTTGAAAGTAATGCATGGTATGTTTTTCTAGTTCCCCCAGGTTCATCCACAAAGAATATTCCAATTGTTCCAACATCAATTATTTGCATTATTTTGTAAAAGCATGATGCTGTTCTCGATCTAATTGGGAATGTGCATCAAAATTATATGTTTGTATCTGCACAGAAATTTATTCATTTATTTCTCTAGATTCTCATGAACCAACTTCGAGGATATTGTGATCTAGTTGAGGAATGTCATATATGCCTATGTTGTTGCCCATACATTGAGAGCAATTATTAATACTATTCAAAGTAGAATGTAGAATAGTATTGTTTGAGTTGTCATATAGACTAGTGAATTCCTCAGACATATCCTAATAATAAGTATCCCAGACTTTTACAATATCCATTAGGATACAATGAACCATAATTGTACCAAATAAACTTCTGAGAACTAATGGAATTTTGAAGACAACAACCTCTCTTAAACTTTCTGATATGTTGTTGTTGGACTCATGTAACCTTCTTTCTTTGGGTGCTTCTTTGAAGGTCTATCATTGCATTCCATTGATCGTGAGTAAGTCATTGCATCACAATTGTCCCTTTACATAGTATAGTAACAACCGCTCATTATACCTTTTACTTCTCAAAAGTTAGTTGTACAATATAATCGATATGTACTAATTAATAAGTTTAAAAATTATCAATGTGTATGAATTTATAGTTTACTACATTCGTCGAACCAATTGCAATGCGACAAATTAAATATCTTGTTTTTTTGTCCAAGTCTTTACCTTTGAATTCAGTACATAATACTGTGGGAATTCTCTATACAGGTACGCTTGTGCTTCATTGTTAATTGAGCACATTCTGAAATACTCGGTCAATATTGTCTCATTGACACCTAATTTGGATTTTTCATGTAAAATAATGTGAGCTTGTTTTAAGTCAGTATTTGTGTTTGACAGTTATAATCATTCTTTAAAGGAAATGCGTATTATTATGTATTAATATGTGTACTTGAATGTTTTCCTGGCAGATGTAGTTGAATGTTGATGACTGCAGATTGCATTTTAGTCAAGTTGAATTCATATATTCTCAATAGTGCTTCAGGCAGTGAGAACCACCGCTCATCGTGCAATGTTTGTGTTTCGTCAATAACATTTTCACCATCGTCAGACTGAACATAAACTGCACACGGATCATGTCCTTTATATATATTCTTGTGTACATACATTATTGTTTTGACTCCTGAGAAGACCTCAACATTAATGTGACAATTGTGTCTTGTAAGCAAATAAGGTTTATAAGGTACTATCCATTGATTTTTCGCTTCATTCCACGAACAAACTCTATCCTTCCATCGATTCTTGTTTTACGAATTTGATATCTATCAATTGCTTAGATTGGTTGGTTGTTTTCTTCTCTGGCCTTGGGTAATGATATTTACACTATCCATTTGCATGCGTGTTTGTTGGACGTTTGTTTCCACACGAACCATGCATCATATGCATGAACACTAATATATGCAAGATGGGAAAATCATATTTATCTGAAATCTTTGGTGAGATAAACCTATCGCATTGATCACCTGATTTGATCTTGTCCCCTTCTTTTAATATAAGAACAAGGTGTATGTGTGGTAGTCATTGTTTTTGAAATTTTACCATCAATACATGAGCAAGAACAATTCCATATTTTTCTTTCTTTAAATTTTATTCTTTTTGATCCTTCAACTTAGATTTGAATACTCTTGTCACCAAGGAAGGTCTATCTTGAGAAATTTGTCCGGTGCGCAGTTCTTGTTGGATTTCAATCCATTCAAGATTGCACGTCATTGTTATAAACAAATCTTTCCTGCCAAAATGTTGTAGCAAAGACTGGCATCCGTATAGATTTTTTTCCTCTCTCGTGACCCCCAATAAAAGATGATGAAAGTAGTATTCTTTTCCCAATTCTATCTTCCCTGCATTCTCCCTCGATGACAGTATCACCAATACCTTAATAAACCTCTTCTAAAATTTGATTATTCCTTTCTAAAATATTCTAGCCTTATTTTTCCAATTTTATGTACTTGTCAACCACAAATTGTTGTAGTAATATTCCACATAATAGTAGTAGTACTTACCTCTCTATTTCTCGTAGTTGTAGCTTATAACAATAGTACTCTCTTCAAGAAACATTTCCCTTTGTGTTATCTGGACATCTACAAGTGTAAGAAATCATATTAATATTATTTTTATTTTATGTTATTTATCATATTGGTAAAATAGAAAAGTGTATTTTCTTATAGTTTGATTATGTACGCCTTTGGTTGTATTATTTTATATCGTGTATGTGTTTTTTATCAATCGCTAACTTGTGAAGAACATGACTAAATTTTTTCTATAACAGGGCATAATGTGATATATTTTACCTTGATCCTAGTTGGCTAATATTACATCAGCTTATAAATATCATTGGTTATAGTTGGTGAGTTAGCACTTCTTCTATGAGGTAGTCTTTTGTTCTGTTTTCCTATTCCTTGATCCCAGACACCTTCACCTCTTGGGAATAATAAAGGATATTGAAGAGGGTCATAACAACAAAAATAGTGTTTTACTCTATGTTTGTACCCTGGGTGCTCATGAACAACTTTTTCTCGGTCAAAAGGTGTATTTGGATTGTTTTCATCAATCCAAATTTCTGCTACTTGACTTACCGAGGGTCTGTTGTACACTCGTTGATCCAAAGATACATTTTCAGCAATACGAAGTTGTAAATTATGAAAACTTGTTTGGTCTTTTAATTGGCATGATATTTGTGCATATGGGTTACTCCCCTTTACCTTTATGATTTTTTTGCAATTTGTTCTGAAAGAATTCCTTCATTCACCTTTGGTAGCATGTTGGTCAATTCGTTGTCTATATCAAATAAGTATATTTGGAAGTAACAGGGATTTTTAACAAGAGGTACCAATGATGGTAGATCGTGATAAATTTGACCTTGTGCCCTGAATGTGCATACTGCTTTTTTGCAGATGCTAGTTCATTATAAAGGTTAACACAAAAATATGTAAAGCAAATATGCTATTATATTCACGAATATTTGTGTAAAAATCTACGACGTCTAGAGTAGATCCCTCAAACATTTTATATAGTTCTGTTGGTGATTCTGTCTTTTCCAATTTGATATATCCGCTTGCACAACAGAATGCCGGAGGTATTAAAACATATGTTACAAATGTAATTTAATGAAGGTATTGAATGTTCAAGTTATGTAAGGTATTAATATGGTTTTCCGACTGTACCTCCATCTTCAGACTCTTCAGATAATGCTCTAAATAGAGATCTAATTTTTTGCTGGATTTTCAAGCGTGGATGTTCATCTTGTAGATGTGCTATTGTTTGGGTTGCTAGTATATATTTATCCACTCTTCGCAATGCACTTCGTAATTCACTTCTCTCTATAAGAAGAACATTTTTTGGTACATTTAGACAAAGGATGTAATACTTTTGTATGTATGTATACAAATATGTTTGTGTTGTACAAACTACTCATGTATGTTGGTTTTGACATGATTATATAAGTTATTACCTGTGTTTCTCAAATCATTTTTTGTATGGTTATCATGCTGATTTGTTTTACTGCTAGAAGGAATGCATTTTGCTTTATCACCTGTTTGATTTGGCATGATAGGAGTGGTTCTATTTGTACCACCTGTGAAGTAAAGCGAATAGAAGGGTCAGATTTAATTTTGAACTATGACAGCTACTTAACATATTAGATTTACGTTGATGTTTGTTGTGTGTCATTGTTGAATTGATAGTGATAAATTTCGAATTGTTGATGTGACACTTCTCTTATCTCGTCGTATGTAGCATATGTAATTTTGCAGTGAACTAGAACATAAAGAAATCATTAATGACAATTGTTGTCATAAATTTGACATATATAGGAAAAAGCATCTATTATTCTCTCTCTCTCTCTCTCTCTCTCTCTCTCTATCTATCTATATATATATATATATATATATATATATATATATATATATATACATATATA
>NC_028644.1:16276232-16280817 GCF_001406875.1 Solanum pennellii
TATATATACATATATATATATATGTTCTAGTTAAGAAATACATATAGGGTAATATGTATGCATACCTTTTTATGTATGAGGGTATACATTGCTGAAGAAGATTCTTGTTTATCTATTTTTAAGTAATAAATTTCATACATTGAATGTTTAGCAAAGTAATTAGCCAAATTTATTCATATAGGAGAAAGTAAGCTAAAAGTAAAAGAGATGTTATGTGAAGTTGCTTCGTGAAAAAAAGATAAGTAGCTTTTAAATATTAGGGAGATAATAAGCATTCTTAGATAAAAATAAGGAAATTTTAAATCAACTATATATTAGTATTTTTTCCTATTTGATCTTCTTTTCCATAGGATATAGCATGATGTTTTCACGTTTAACCTTCATGTTCCTTTTTCTTTGTGGTTGAATTAATGGGGTTTTGTCGTCACTTTCGTCTAATACATTCTGCTTTTCGACATCATGTATCCTCACTTTATGTAGATTCTCATCTACAATGACTTTCTTAATGTTCTTAGTCCTCTTGCATCTATTTTTTCTTTTTTTGGGTGTTCAATAACTGTTTCAACTGTTGTAATATCTTTTTCAACATGAGGTATGCCTACAGATATTTATTTCATTTTTTCATCATCACTTACTTTCTTCATCCTCTTACTTCTCTATTTATTAATCGGCATATTAACCCTGGTTTTATCTACTGGTAATTTTTTGGAAACCTCATTTATCTCCATAGATATTACATCCATGTTTGTGTGAACATCTAGATATTTACGATCAATCATAACAAGGATACTAAATTCTTTCCCCTTACTCAATACCATCTTGCGAAAGTATGCTGATTGTTCTTTCAAAGAAATATGAAACCATATATATGAGCCTACCAGTTGAAATAGGTTAATGTTATTTATATAGGTCAATATTTCATAAAGTAAGTGATTTACCTTTCCAGATGTAGAGAGAACATACTATTTTAAGTCACAACCAAAATAGTATTTTTGCAGCATCAAACATTGTAATGCTTAAAAATTGATCCTCAGCAGTAGAATCAATCTTTAACTGATATCTTAATCAAATTGGACTATTTAATCATTATGACACTAATTATTTGATAGCGACATAATAAACTCATTACTTAATAATTTTATTTTATGCATCTGGTATAGTAAGAAATATTTGTTGTTGTTTTGTTGTGTAGTTTACCTCGCCTCATAATAAATATCTTCAGTCCTATATAAGGTAGAACTTACACTACCATTTATAACAGTAACTTGCTTTAGCATATCTTGAACATAGGATGCCATGGATTGGTGTTATTGTCAATGGCGGTAACCGTATCTTTGAACTTATATTACATGTCATATACGTAAATTCGGTAAATTACTTAATTACATTTGAAACATATAATTGGAGTAGAAGATGAGAGTTGTATAGGAAATTAACTTCACAATGGCAAGTGAAAGTTTAAAATATTAGTAAATTTCGCTTGACAGACTTGCATTAGTGTACTCGGCTTTAGTCTTACGTCAATCTTTTGTTCCTTCATGTTGTCATTCCTAAAAATTTTAAGAAATCTAATAAAAATATTAATGACATAAAATGTGGGTATCCTCTAAATAAGTTTGTGATGAAACATGTATTAGTTACCATTCAAGGAGATTTTTTTCTTTTTCAAATTGTTGAATTATAAGCAAACTACCAACATGAGTTGTGGAAAGGACAAAATCCCCTATTTTGACATGAGTAATTAATTCAGGGATACTTTTATTTCCTTTGAAAATTGACTCAACTATATGAATTGTGGAGATTTATACATTGATAAATAAATTATTTTACATCACAAAAGGCAAGTAGTGGTTTGTCACTTTCAAGGCTTTGTAACATTTGCCTTCGATTTCAGCGAAGTCTCTCCACAAAGTCATGACTTTTCAATCATACCTAAATATATAAAAAAATATTTTTATGATAAATGTTTATTAACGTAAAGTATTTATATGTAGGATGCATAAAAAGTATATGTTACCTTTCGTTTGTAACGATTAATTCGCGTCTAATGCTTCGTCCTTTTCCAGTTAGTGCTTTTACTGTGAGTAAAATACACACCATATCTAAACAAAAAAGTATGTTGTAAGTAACTATTTTCTTTTTGTATGGAAACATTTAGTGAAATTTACCGAACAAACTCACATTAGTGATTTTTTATGCTTCATGAAATGAAATAAATCCGTTTGAAAATTGTACAGTCTTATATTGACTTTTGTTTTCAACGACCCATGTGTTGTTCATAAATGCTAGTTCGAGATCCTTATGCACAAATAAAAAGTTTGGTTTAGGTCCATTCAGTTTTCAATTTATAATGTAGTAACTTTGGCTAAGTTGAAAAGTCTTGTTCCATGCATGAACATCTTTGTTGAAAGGGGTTTGTATTTTTGTACCCTGTGGTAAGGACCATAATCATTTTAATTTCAAAGAATTAAAAATATTGAATAATGAATATCACAAAATATTAAAATAGAGTTACTTGTTCGTCAACTATATCTGTTGCAAATGAACACCCTCACCGTTTGCATTTTTATACTCTTTTGTTAAACTCCACCGAATGACTAAGACGATCCATTCTGTTGTATATTTCTTGAACTTGCTAATTGGTAGGCACTGGTTCTCGAGATCTTCTATACATGTCGTTGTACTGTTGTAGTTTCTAGGATGTACTAATACAATATATATTTGTGACGTAAATGCTATTTATTTTTATATAATTAATGTTCTTTTGGTCTAACAATAATGATGATCGAGAATGTAATATTAACCAAGCATAAACTATTTTTTCTGTTTTAATTTTGAAAGAGAACAACTTCAATTTACAATAGTGTAAATATCACATTAATTGAATTAAGTTAATCAAGGGTGGAGAAATGGTACCAATTTGGTGTTGCCAAAAGCAAGAAATCTGTTAAGAGAAATAGAGCGTGAAGATATAATAAACGTAGATTAGAATAGAAGTAAATCAATAAAAATGTAACATGTTATTATAATGGAAATATTGCAAACGTATAGGATTCAAAATGGAAAAGTCCTTGGTAAACAATCTGTTCAGATGTTATGGCAATAACTTTATTCTGTAATAGCTTAACTAGAGGCAAATGTTGTATTTTCGTACAATAGATTTCAGAAAATGTCTGCCCACATAATTCCCTCTAAGAAAATATTTTCATTCCTATCAAACATGCCCCCTATGGCCTAGTTACAACTCTTTCAGGTCTCTCCAGTAGTCATGCGGGATAGTTGAGTATGATGGATTGTACCCTTTTTCAATAAACCATAGTCAAAACAACAATAATTGCATCAATAGTTCCTTTTCAGTTTGGTCAATAACATCAAAGGAATAATTGATGAGATAATCCATCACGCTACTTGTTCTAACAAGTTGAAACAATAAAATGAAAGAAAAAAAATGTTTTAGTAGCAGTCACTTCAGTTAAAAATCCACAATAAACAGTACGAATTTAACATTTAAAAAAAGGCATCACAATGTACAAAACTCTCTCTATGTTGAGCTAAGAAAGGGAAAGATAACAAATCTCACATTTACTAAATGAAAATTAAAATATGTTTGACAATGCCCATCCAACCAACAGATTTAAGTTGACATACTTTAGTTTAAACCTCAGAGGCCAGAAATTATCTACTTTATTTGACCTGTGTTTCGTAATTAGTGATGAACTTACTATCTTGTGATCAGAATATTATTCTGAACAATAGATGAATTTTGGAGTCTCGTATGCATCTATTCTGCCATGATAATTTTATATTTAGCGTAACTTGGATGTTTCTTATTAATTGTTATTCTTTTTGTTCCAACCCTTTATGTACATTTTCTGAAAATATGCTTGTATTTACTTAGAATTCACGTACTAAATATTTCTTATTAGTTGCATGTCTTATGTCGATCTATTCTATCTTTCCCATGTACCAATTCACAAGTTACTATTTGTATAAATAAGGCTGAAAAGTGCTTGATTGAAACATCCATTCATTCCCTACGAATGAATCTATAAACCCATACTATAGCACAGAAAGTTGATTAGAACATTCAGTTTTCTGAAGAACTCAGCACACCCACAACCATAACCTCTATAAGTCTATAAGTTAATAATTTCGCAAACAAAAAGTGACAAAACTCATTCTTGTAATAGCATAACCGCCAACCTTACATAGGCTATTCCACTGATCATTTCGAGTCCTTAAGTTAAATAAATAGCATTTTCCAATCTTTAATTCTGCAAATTGTTTCTCAAGTATAAGACGCTTAAAAATTAATTTATGCAATAGTGTACCGTATCAGTAAACTTCAAAGTAATGCAGGCTAGAAGGATAACTTCTTGTGTTTGTATTTTTTGTGATCACGAGTAGTAAAATACTATGGTAGTAGTAAGAAATCAACCCATTAACCTACTTTCGTATAAGATAATCTAATAGCTATCAAGTAAAATTGATCGCAATGTGCGATAAAACTAAGGGTCTAAATATATTTTCAATTAGCATCAAAACACTAAGGGTTTATATATATATATATATTTTCAATTAGTAG
>NC_028644.1:16281490-16348789 GCF_001406875.1 Solanum pennellii
TATATATATATATATATATATACAATTAGCAGCAAAAGCAAAGCGTTAAGTTTAGAATAGTAGATTTACTTTAACAAAGCCCCCTTGCCAAATTTCTCCTACAACATCTACCGTGTTTAAAAGCACAAACAACATTTAATAGAAGTGACTGATAAAAAGTTTTAAAAAAAAAGTCGAGAAGATAGAAAGAAACAGAAGAGAGATATATTTTCCATCACATGTTGTTTATATCATCACTAATAAAAGTTTCTACTTGAGAACTACCAAGAAACTATTGAGAATGTGGGACTTTAATATGGCTGAGCATGGTGACGAAAAACAATACATGGCACTTGACTGATATAAGGGTTATCATCCTTACGATTATAATGGGTTCTTTGATTGTCCTATACTTCCTAAATGAATACACTTCTGTTGAAAACTCACCGTAACTATTATTCAACAAAAACAGAGCACCAAAAATTTTTACCTGATAATGATGTATTTCAACAAGGCACAAAAAACTGAAACTTTCTAATTGACAATAACATGTTATTTGAGACATTTATACAAATATGGGGAGTAGTTGAAAAGGTTTTGGAAGAAGGGATAAGGAAACTTCATGACTGATGCAGAAGAGAAGTCGACCAGCAACTACACGACTCTTACAGCGACCAGGAGGAATATGGAACAAGCGTACACTTTTCGGAGTAAGGTTCCTTATAAACAGGATCTCTCGATTCATTAACCTCGTAAAATATCTAACATCAAAGAGTATGTCTTGTCAAAAGAACTACAAAACTATTAAGACTTTATTGATACTATTACAACATGTACTGCATGATGTTTCCCAACAAAGAGCTCCTTCAGATCAAACAATAAGCAGGCAGTGTGAAGAACTGGATGTAAGCATTAATGAATCTAGGGAATTACTTGAAGAATGGTCTCCAAAGAAGAGCAAGATTCTCTGGGTAATTTTAATTTTCCAATTTCTGATATAAATATATACTCATAAATTGACGTCAAATCGTATCCGATTCAATTTAGTGTCAAGAAGAACACTTCAACGCTGCTACATTGGGAAAACAGAACACATCACTGTTAAACATATAATGAACATCACTACAATAAATTTACAACTCTCCCCAATATATGTAGACACATAACCGCAACTCAAAGGCATACAGACAGACAGTATAACATGCAGAGTAATTGCATAGGGTGTTGGTGTATCCGCCAGTTTAGCTAACCATTATAAGATTAAACAATTTAAAAAGGATTACTTCTTCCATCCTACTACGTTTGGCACATTTTCTAAAGAAGACTCAATGTGACCAACTTTTGCAATAAATCAGGATAGATCAACTCATATTTTTGAATGAAAATTTAGACGTAAAGAAGGGATAAACTAAAATATATGTTTTGCATCACATGTTGTTCATATTATCCTTGATAAAACATTCTATTTGAGCTCTACCAAGAAACTATTAAGGATGTGGGAGCTTAGGATGACAAGGAATCGCGACAGAAAACAATACATACAAGTGGACAATTCTAAGGATTATCACCATTACAATCATAATGGACTGTTTGATTGTCTTCTCCTTCATTCATGCTCATACTTCTGTTTAAAATTCATAGTAATTATTATGTAACAAAAAGAGATCACCAAAAAACTTTACTTGTATTTCATCCCAGCACAGAAAAAAGGAACATATTAATTTACAATAACATTTTGAGAATTTATACAGATGATGTGAGTAGCTGAAATGGTTTTGGAAGAAGGATAATGGAACTTCATGACAGTTACAGTAGAGAAGTCAACACCAACTACAGGACTGTTACAGCGATCAGGCGTTTCAGAACAATAAAATTAGGGCTGTCAGCAAATCAAATTTATAATAAATTAATATCAAACTAATATTTGTAATAAATGAATATAAAATAATATTGTAGGGTTAAAACGGTAAATCAACTTTGGGGTTAGGAGGTTCCTCCTTATAATAATATATGATTAAGTGGGTTTAGTGTATTTATCTAGATATAGTAAGAAAATTTTGGAGTTATATTTCTTATGTTATATTATGATTACCTACTGTTTTAAATGCTATTTTATGATGAATTATTGGAGAAATTGAGAAACGGTAGTGAAAGCTTGGACGAATGGTAAGTTGGTTATATTGTTTAGTTCTTATTGTGAAATGCTCTTTAGTGGTTTGGTCCACCTTTGGTGGCGGCGTTTATTTGAAGTATATGAATAAATGTATGGATATGTGTATTGTGATTATGGCCATGAAGGCATAGTATGTGAAGTGAAGTGATGAATGCATGTGGTACTCTTATGAAATTTTTAATGTGTAACTTGAAGATATCATATCTAAATGAAGTATATGTATACGTGAAGCATTACCATGTGTGAATTATGATTAATGAAGGTTTAAGCATGTTTATGAGTCAATGTCACAAAAATGATGTTTATAAAAAAGGTGTTCTCACATGTACACACACAATTTCATTAAGTAAATGTAGTTAATGAATAAAAATAGGGATTTTGTTGTAAACAATCTTCATGAGTTGGTATGAAGTTTTTAGTAGCAACCTCAATATTCCCAAGAGCTTTCTATGATAGTTTAAAGGTTGAATAACCTTCGTGAGTTGATTTGTGGTGTTCAAATTTAACCTCTAGGGATAAGTACCCTCCATGAGTTGAGATGTTGTGCTAATTAGATACCCATTGACCTATAGTTAAACGAACGTTTTAGACTCTGTTGGGGAGTTATGCTTTGAACCGATAGGATTAGAAGAAGGGGTGGATACACTTAGTGAGTAGAGATGATGTACCCAATGTACCTATTGATATGAGTACTCCTCGTTAGTAGAGAATTAGTTACTTAGAAGAAATCTCCTCATCCCTTAACTATTTGTCCGCATAGGAGTACCTAATGGAGAATCCATGTTAAGGATCAAGAATGACCATACCTTAAGCATGTAAGGATCCGTCATCTGACAGGGGTTGATACCGTTTCTAGATCTCATGGTCTTTATCGGTTAAATCTAGCCCCCACAAGAGAATGTAATGAACTAAGTGTTCTAAAGGGTGCACTACATAGATTGGTGGTGGTATATGCCACTATCTATCCATCGCACAAGTAGGTATTTAGAGGGAGTCTTAGTGTGTCCTTAAATGAAATTAATAAATGGGTCATTTTGTGATGTCAATGAAGTAATGTGACTTAGGTCTAACGAAAGTGAAGCATGTTGATTCTATGTCAAAGATTTATGAGGAATACATGAATGATGATTGTGATGTGCCTAATATGAGGGAATCCTCAAGGAGCACTTGGTGGGAGTAGTAGTATGGTATGCTACTTTCACATTGCACTAGGTGTAACTTGGGGGTTGTCTTGGAGGATAATACTTATGGTAAGTTATTATATGCAAGTATGTTTATTTAGTGTCTTTGATATTTAATGTTGGCTCGTTAAGAGTTATGATGTATGATTATCTTAAGTAGTCTTAGGAATCACTTAGGTGTTAATTAAATAGATTGTATAGGTAGTTTCTTCATGTCTTACCATAGTGAGGCTTTGGATAAGTTTGTCTAGGAAAGCTTTAAGGGAAATGAGTTCACTGTAAGATGTAATGAAATGAGTTCACTGTAAGGTTTATATATGTTCACTGTAAAGTGTAGTCTTGTGTTAGAATTATAAGAGTTTTACCGTATGTGCTACATGATGATTTTATTTGTTGTTTTACTACTATATACATGAAGTTTGTTCTTAAATAACATGAAAACATTATTTCAATTAAATGTCTCCTTTACATGTGTTTTTGAATAATGTCATACTTAGTACAATTTTTGTACTAACCACATACTTTTCTTTACTCTATCATTATAGGTTGAAGGAAAGTGATGTTTCCTAGAAGGCAAAGCTTGGGAAGTTGACTCGCTCAAGACTCGGTATGTCCTTAAATATTCGAGGACACAATTTTTGTTTATTTAGTTTCTTCATTAAGACTTATGATGTATTTCTTTCAATGTAAAGGGTCGTGACCCTAAGATATTTAAGTTGTGTCTCTAAGTTGGCTTGTGACGATGTGGCTTACTCCGTAGTATTTTATAAAAAACTTCTTATTCTTATTGTTGTGAAAATTTTTAATTACACACTACTTTTTATATCCTATGTCATGAATGATAGCTAAGAGGCTTGTATAAGAGATTTAAAGGGTCATGTACATCTTGTGACGAATCAAGAGTGATCCTCTCTTCAATGGTGTACTTGCGGGTTGTTACAAAGTTTTTGAGGCATTTTTTATATTGTTTGACTGTTTCTATGTGTTTCTACAATTTGGAGAGAATTTACGTCATATTTTGCCCTTTTATCGAAGTTACGAACAGAACTAAAGTTTTTTTCTCTTTTTGGTCATGGTATTCTAAGGTCATTGGTGCAATTCAAAATGTATTTGAGGCGTTTTTATATTGTTTATGTGCATTTCTTCACTTTTTGGCTATTAACGTAATATTTAGCAATTTTCCGGTAGTTACCAAAAGAAGTAAGGTTTTATTCTGGTATTCATCACAATATTCTAAGGTAATTGGTGCAAGCTGGAAAAAAAATTAAGAAATTTTATATACTGTTTATGTGTGTTATTTGATTAATCGACCATTTCAGGGCATTACATAATATTTTTCTATTTTTGAGTTATTACGAAAATAAGTATAGTTTTGTTTTGTCATTAATCATGATATTCTAAGGTCATTCGATCAAGTTGACAATTTTATGAGGCATTTTTTGTATTGTTTATGTGTGTTTATTGATTTTCGACCATTTGAAGTATTTATATAATTTCCATCCATTTTCCGGAATTTTCATAAAGAAGTAATGCTTTGCTTTATTCTTCTTCTTGATAATCTAAGGTTATTGATGTAAGTTGAAATATTTTTGAGGCGTTTTTTGTATTGTTTATATGTGTTTCTTGATTTTTCTGCCATTTTGAACATTTACATAAAATTCTTTCATTTTACGGCAATTAGGAAAAGAATTAAACTTTAGATCTATTATTCGTCTCGATATTATAAGATTATTGGTACAATAGTCGATTTCTATTGTTTATGTGATTTTCTTGATACTTTGCCCATTTTGAGGCATTTAATCATATTCTCACATTTCCAGGCAATTACGAACTGAAGTAAAATATTATTTTGTTATTCGATACGATAATCTAATGTCATTAGTCCAAGTTGAAATGGTTTTGAGAGATTTTTATATTTTTTATATGAGTTTCATGAATTTTTAGCCAATATGGGTATTTACGTAATATTTTGTAATTTTTGAAAGTTACGAAAACAAATAAAATTCTCTTTTTATTAGTAGTCATGATATTTTCTGGTCATTGGTGTAAGACAAAAATTTTGAGGATTTTTTGTATTTGTTATGTGTGTTTGTTGATTTTTCACCTATTTGAGGCATTTTCGTAACGTTATGACATTTTAGTGAAGTTATGAAAAGAAATAAAGTTGTGTTTTGTTATTCTTCACGAAATTCTAATATCATTGGTGCAAGTCGGAATTTTTTATAGCAATTTTTGTATTGTTTACGTGTGTTTCTTAATTTTCAGCCATTTTGGCGAATATACATAATATCGGTAATTTTCAGGTAGTGACAAAAAGAAGCAAAGTTTTGTATGACTATTCATCATGATATTATAAGGTCATGATGTTTTTTGAATTGTTTATGTGTTTTTCTTATTTTTGTTCCGGCCTTTTTGGGGCATTGATATAATATTCGATCATTTTTCGGGTAGAAAAAAATAAATTTATGTTTTGTTCAGTTATTCGTCATGATATTGTAAGGTCCTTGATGTAAGTCAAAAAAATTTAGAAGTTTTTGTATTGTTTACATTTACTTCTTATTTTTCAGTCATTCGGGACATTTATGTAATATTTGGCCATTTTTTGAAAGTTACGATGTTAAGCCCCGAGAATGCACCCTTGAAGTAGCCGACATTCAATGACCATTGCTAGCCTTGACCGAACTTTTTGTCTGGCTTACTTAACTTAGCGGAAGAATTAACTTAATCAAAAAGAAAGATAACATTCTCAAAAGAAGTACTTAATTAAAAAAGTTTGGCCAAAATTGCACTTAAGTCTCATGATAAAGTATCTCTAATAAAAAAGACAACTAAACTAATTGCCTAACTATCTATCTATGAAGCCTCTACAATAGTAGGATGAATGTTGGGATAAACCCCACAACATCTATACAAGAAAAGAGTAGAA
The DNA here is from genome assembly GCF_001406875.1 of Solanum pennellii. Taxonomy (NCBI): domain Eukaryota; kingdom Viridiplantae; phylum Streptophyta; class Magnoliopsida; order Solanales; family Solanaceae; genus Solanum; species Solanum pennellii. The sequence goes on from NC_028644.1 coordinate 16,287,750, forward strand.
ACCAATAAAAGAGTCCTTCAGATTGCAAGTATGCTCCCCACTGACTTTGAGTGCTTAAGACTTGATCAACGAGGCGCTAGATGTTAATCATTGTTACCTACATCTTCATTAGAAGACGATGCAGGACAATTGACATCATTACATTGAATGTACACGTATGCTAGTTACAATGCTATAATAAATTATGCTTGAATGTAGTAGAGAGGAGCACTTACCTTGGCTCTGCTCCACTCATTGAAACTCAAGTCAATATATATAAGGCAATTAAACACATGCGACATAAATATATAAAAACATTAAAGATGCTGAAACAATCTTTGTTCACTAGAATAAAACAATAACGAAATTAAATTTAATCATTTAAAGTAATATAACACTTGTGGATGATTCTCTAACTGAAAACCATCAGTGTGAGCCTATGTGATGATACAATGTTTTACCTCACTCTGCCAAGGACAATCCTATACTATAACACCCTAAAATGAACTAAGGTGAAAAAGAGCTTTGTGAATGTTTCATGAGTTAATTTTGTGTTAAAATGATGTTCTTAGGAAGTGTGTGAAGTTTGGTGACGTTTGGAGATCAAACGTCCATGACGTTCGGCAGGTGTACCTTAGAAAGTGCTTGTGTTTCTTCATGTGTTTTTAGTTCGTTTTAATCGAAATTGATGTGGGATGTTTATTATACCTAGATGTATTAGTATAGGGGCTTACCATACGGGTAATACCCCACCTTTGACTCACGAGCGGCCCTAGAAGAGGACCCCATCCATTTTGCAAGAGGCTGCCAAGCAGTGACCACTGACGGCCACAAGGGACGGACAATTTGTCAACCAACGGCCCGTCGACCTTGGGCGTCGACTGGACCTGCAAGTATATAAAATCCTGCACAAAGGTATCAACATCCCAGTCGACGGACCCCACCAAAGGGGCGTTTATTAGGCAACGGCCCGTCTGTGAAGGGCGTGGCTTGGCCTGCCCAAAAACTTTTCTGCCTTGGCTTGGGGTAATTGGTAAATTCACCCCAAGTCTATTATGAACCATGGATGATTATTTCAGGGTATTTTAGTTATATTAATAAGGTTCAAATACTAAGACCTAATTTTAGACTTCAGTACCTAAAACCCAAAACCCTCTCTCAAGAAAGATCTCTCAAAACCAAATAGAAGATTGGACTCAAGGAAGGGCTTGGAGGGACTGGTTTTTGACGTTTCTTCTTAAAATATTCATGGTTTTTATTCTAATTTAGATGTAGTAGTCATCCTTGAACTCTCTTCATTTCAAGGAGCCATTTATAATGAATTTCAAAAGAGGTTTTCAAACCCTAGCTTCTTATATCTTGGACTCTATGTATGGATCTTTCATGAAAACATTTCAAAGGATTCAAATATTTTATTTCTAATTTTATATAGAGATTTTAATGTTTAAACTTGAATGAAACTATTTTATTGCTTTATCTCAGCTTTTTGCTTATGCAATGGGTCTAATGAACATGATTTGATAATCTTAGAGTTAGAGTTTCCTTATGGTTATAGTTTGATATATCTAGTGACCTAAGGGCTATTTTATGAAGTATTATTGAGTAACTGATTATAGGTGGTAAAAGCTTGGATTAATGGTAATTTAGTTACATTGCTTAATTCTTATTATGAAGTGCTCTTGAGTGGTATGGTCCACCTTTGGTGGTGGTGTTTACTTGAAATATATAAATGTGAATCTAATTGTGTATTATGAATGAGTCCATGAAGGCATATTTTGTGAAGCAAAGATGATAATGATGTTCTTGTTGATATGCTTTATATAACTTGTTATGTGAAGTATGCTAGAGATAATTTCTAAAGGAACTTTATGATTATGTGAAGCATATCAAAGTGTGTAAAATCATAAATGAAGATGTAAGCATGTTTAGAAGCCAATGTTATGAAAGTGATGATTATGTGAAAGGTGTGCTAACATGTTCACACATAATCACACTTGGAATGAATGAATGAATGAAGTTAAAGAATGTAAATGGAAAGGTAGTTTTGGGGTGAACACTCATTATTAGTTAAGATGAAGTGTTTATTAGCAACCTCACAACCTCCCAAGAGCTTTCTAATGTATGTTTGAGGATTGATACCCATTGTGAGTTAAGATGGGAAGTCCCAAAGTTATCCTTGACCTGTAGTAACAACTGTTTAAGACTCTGTGGGCGAGTTGAGCTTAGCAACAAGAGGATTTGTAGAAGAGGTGGGCGCACGTCGCGAGTAGAGATGTTGTACCCAATGTACCTCCTGAGATGAGTAATCCTCATGAGTAGAGAGGGAGTTACTTAAGCAATCTCCTTATCCCTTAACTATGTGCCCGCATAGGTGTAGCTATCGGAAAATCCATGTAAAAGCTAAGATAAAGACCCTATCATAGGCAAGAGGGGAAATAAGGGTAGTATCGGGATTCCATTTCTAGATCTCATGGTCTATGTCATTTAAAGTTGTTCCTTCACAGAATAATGGATGCCTTAAGTCTCCTAAAATAACGTACTACTTAAGGTAGGTGGTGGTATGGGACACTATCTATCCATTGCACTATGTATACCTTCCGAAAGGAGAGTCCTTGTGTGTTTTGTATGAAGTATATGAACTAAGTCTCCTAAAAGAACGTACTACTTAGGGTAGGTGGTGGTATGGGACGCTATCTACCCATTGCACTAATTAAACCTTCAGAAAGGCTAATCTTTGTGTGTTCTATATAAAGTATAAGAATGAGTTATCATGAGTTGCAAATGAAGTTAGCTGACTAAAGGTCTAATGTTATGCAATCCAGTTAAAGTTAATTTTTATGTGATGACGTTATGGATGACTAATTTAGAGTGCTACATCCAAGGGAATCCTCAAGGAGCACTATGTGGGAGTAGTAGTATGGGATGCTACTCTCACATTGCACTTAGTGTGAATTATAAGTCCTATTGGAAGTCTTAAGGATCGCTTTGGTCTGTATTGAAGGGGGTGTATGGGTGGTCCCTTCTTTTCTTACCTTAGGGAGTCTCAGGATAACATGGTTAGGGAAATCTCAAAGGAAATGAGTTCACAATGCTTGGGATGAATGGTTCACTTTAACATGTCACAATTTCACTATAATGCACTTGAGCTTACTATAATGTGTGTCTATGTTCTAAAATTATGATAGTTTTATATAACTAATGAAGATTCTTACACGATTTTGAATATATAATCATGAAGGTTTTACTTATTTAGCATGAAAGCTTATTTTACTCAAATGTTCCTTTTTGCATGTTTTTGCATATGCTATACTTTAGTACATTGTTTTGTACTAACCCGATACTTTTCTATAGTTAGTAAGAATAGGTTGGAGAGAAGATTGAAGACTAGAAGACAAGCTTGGGAAAGAATCTCTCATGACTAAGTATGTCCTCATATATTCGAGGCACAATAATATTTCTTTGGTTCTGTTATAAAGACTGATTATGTATTTTAATTAAATGTAAAAGGTCATGTCTCTATGATATGTATGTCGTGTCTTTATGATGGCTTGTAACAATAAGACTTCTCCTTAGCTTTTATGAAAGATGTTTCTTTTATTATTTTATAAATAAAAAATGTTAATTCCGTACTACTTTTTATGTCTTATGTAAGGAATAATAGCTAAAGCTTGTAAAAGACCTCCGGAAGGTCAAGTAGGCAATAGTTCCGACCTACGGGTGTTCCCTTCTTCTAGGTGGTACTTTCGGGTCGTTACATATACCTTTCAATTAGCATAGAACCTTACTTAACTTAGAGGATCCACTAGGTTAACTTACGTGATCATTTAAAAAGTATGACACGTTAATACCCATGAAGGCTACATGTTTTTCATGGATACTTGAGTTAATATGAACTCTCATCCCCACATCAATGATTATTTAAAAAGTATGACTCGTTAATACCCATGAAGGCTCTGAGTTTCTTTTTAAAAATTTAAATTTAACTCATAACAACTTTGACATTCATCTTAAATTTCCTTGATTTGAATTATAAATTCAAGGTTCATGATCTCATGATTATGGACGATTTGATGATGTTTAGATGTACCCTAGATTGTTGGAATCAAGTAGAAATCATAAGTACATCACTTAGGAATTAGTACGATAAGATGTGGATTGAATGGGGTGCATAGGCATCTTTGGCGCTCTGAGAGGCATAATGAGCCAGGCCCCTAAGTACAGAGGCCATGTTAAGGCGCTCTCGCTGGCGCGCCGCCTCAAGACCCTGCGGACAGAGATTGTCATGGAGGCTATCAAAGGTGCGACGGCGCAGGGACCTAAGGACAGGCGTTTCAAATGTTCTTCTCCATTGTTTATCTCTAAAACTACATTGTTGTTTACCAAAATACTTTGGGAGCACTAACACCCTCAATAATTAACATATTTGACTCGAAAAAAACCCAAAAACTTGAATCAAATCAACTTTACACATGCAAGAAGTCAACCAACAAGAATTCAATAATATTCTTCAAGAACATCACATTTTTATCATTCAATGTACTCAAAAACGCTGAATTAAACAAGTTAGTGTATGGGCGAACTAACCCATACTAAAAGATCTCACATACATTAATAGGGATCACCCTCGACGAATTCCAATAGCAATTCCTTGGTATTCTTAGTGAAACCTTGATCTTTCTCCCTTTTCCTTCTTCTGTTTTTTCTTTTCTCCAAGCCCTAAGCGTAAAATAACTTTTCTAATCTAAACTAAAACTTGATTTACCCTATATAAATCCTTAAAATCAAATAGTAAATAAATGGATGAAAAGACTAGTTTGTACTTCCGTTAACCCGGATTGGGACCATCCTCAATCCTACATCCCAACTTCTGATAGGCATATCTCTCATATACAATATTGAAAATGTCAAAACTCGACGGTGTTTGGAACATATCTCAAAGGGATTTATAACCATCTAAAGAACTACTTATAACTCGTTCTTATATATGATTTTATGGTTGTTTGAAAATGACAAAAATTAACTTCTCAAACATAGAAAAATTTCCTATATTTTTTTTCTTTCTTTTCAAAAGTGATTATTTTTAGTTTCTTATCTTATTCGTTGCTATTTTTATTTATGAGATATTACAATATCTCTCCTCTTGGGTAACACTCAACAATCAAAAGCAGTAACAACATGCTTACACTTGGTTTATAAAGTACTAAGAAAAGAATTAGTACCTTGGTATGAATTCTCTCAGGATTCAAGGAGATGTGGATATCTCTTTTTCCTATCCTCTTCATCATCTCAATCCTCAAAAGGAACTTGACTGACGCAACCTCCTTTGTTCTCAACTTTCAAACTTGGTGATCTAAAATTAGAACCAAAAACTCTTCATAGGATGAGTTATCCTTAATACCAACATTTTCAGTTGGTATAATCAATGGAGGATCACCCATGCACTTCTTCAACATGCAGATATGAAATACTTAAAGAATCGATGCTAACTTTTGTGGTAAATTAAACTTATAAGCTACATTACCAATTCTCTTTGATATTATATAAGGTCTAATATAGCGGGACTAAGTTTCTCCTTCTTACCAAACCTCATAACATCCTTCATAAGTGAAACTTTCAGATATACCTAGTCTCACTTCAAACTCCAATGGTCTTCTCCTCACATATGTATAGGTTTTTTCAAGAATGTGTGCCATTTTAAATCTCTCTTGAATAACTTTCACCTACTCTATGTCTTGGTGAACTAGATCTTGTGCTATCAACCCTTCTTCACTAATTTCAAAAAACCTAATAGGATATCTACCGCTTCTCCCATAATGAGTTTCATATGGAGCAATTTGGATACTCGAATGGTAGTTGTTGTTCTAAGCAAACTGAATGAGAGGTAGGTGATTATCCACATTTTCCCTTGAAATCAACCACAGAAGCACTCAACATATCTTTTAAGGTCTTTATAGTAAGCTTCGCTTGCCCATCCGTCTGGGATGAAAAGCGATGCTGAAGTTCACCTTTTAACCGTAAATCCATGAAGTTTTACCACTTCATGAATGTACAACTTAGCATAATCCTCGGCCTAATGGGTAGTCTTTACCGGCAAAAACTGGGCTGATTTTGTTCTTGTATCTAATATTACCCAAATTGAATCACTCTCCATGTGATACATTGGTAATCCTGTCATGGCGTCCATATTAATCCTCTCCCACTTTGATTCCGAAAGCTCTACATTTTGAGCCAACGTTCCAGGACTTAGCTTCTATACTTTAACATGCTGAAAATTCGGGCACTTGGCATCAAATCCAACAATGTCCTTCCCACCAATATACTTCTCTAAAATCACGATACATATTTGTGGAACCTAGATGAATATAATTTCTGGAGCTATGAGATTCCTCCACGATCCTCTCTTGGATTCCATCCACTATATGTACACACAATCTACCTTAATATCTAAATACACCATATCCCTTGTTAAAAAGCCAACACTCTTTGCTTATGAGCATCCAATTCAAGAAAAATGGGGTCTTGGAATTGCTATTCTTTAACATTTGACACTAATGATGATTTAGCCCAGCCCCACTGTAACAACTATTCCTCCTTTTGTGGAATCCATAATTCGGACTCTTAAACATGCAAGTCTATCCACATATTTTGAGAGCTGTTTCTTCTCTTAATCTATATGGGTGGTACTACCCATAGAAAACCTTCTTAAGGCATCAACAACCACATTAGCCTTACCTGGGTGGTAAAGAATGGTCATGTCATAATCCTTGAGCAATTCTAACCATATCCTTTCTGTGAGATTAAGCTCCTTTAAAGTGAACACTTTTTTAAGCTCTTATGATCAGTGAATATATCAACATGAACGCCATACAAATATAGATGTAATATTTTCAATGAAAAAACTACGGCAACCAACTCTAAGTCATCCCACATTAGAACATATCCCAAACAAACTTTTGATGCATCGGAGTACACCACCAAACCATGATTACGTTTTAGTAAGGTCTACATTTGGGCAGTAGTCAACCTCTTTATTAATTCATGAAAATTTTCTCACAAGCTTCACACCATTGAAATTCAACTTTCTTCTAAGTCAACTTAGTCGAAGGAGATAAACTAGATGAAAACCCCTCAATAAACCTTCTATAGTAGCCATCCAAAACCCAAAACTCCTTATATCAGTTGGAGACGTTGGTGTAGGCCAACTCTGAACTTCTTCTATCTTTTGGGTATCCATTCTAGTTCTATCACCAAAAACTATGTGGCACAAAAAGATTCAGACATAAGACAAAACTCACAGTTGGAGAACTTGGCATACAACTCCTTATCTTTCAAACACTGAAGGACTATTTTAAGGTGACTAGCATGATCTTTGTTATTCCTTGAATATATTAGCATGTCATCAATAAAGATGATAACAAACATATCTAAATAAGTCTTGAAGAATCTTTTCATAAGGTCCATGAGCTATGCTAGTGCATTGGTCAACCCAAAATATATGACAAAAAACTCATCATTCCTATATCTGGTTCTAAAACTTTTCTTTGGAATATAATATTCCCTAATTTTTTACTAATGGTAGCCAAATCTTATATAAATTTTTGAAAACAGGTGGCACAATGAATATGATCATAAAGAACATCTATTCTTGGGAGAGGATACTTATTCTTGATCGTAACCTTATTCAGTTGGAGGTAGTCTATACACATCCCAAGGGAACCATCTTTATTTCTTACAAAGAAGACCAAAGCACCCCAGGGCGACACTCTTGGTCAAATGAAACCTTTATCTTACAAATCTTTGAGTTGTTTTTTAAACTCTTTTAACTATACTCGTGCCATTCTATATGGAGGAGTAGAGTTAGGACGAGTATATGAAATGATGTCTATGTCGAAGTCTCTTTCTTTCTGAAGAGGGACTCTAGGTGTAACATTCCAAAAAAATTGCATATCTAATGAAGAGCCCAGTAAGTCTGTAAGAATGCATATTGGGGGTCCAATGCCCAATATGTAGAAAAATTGGGCATAACATTGAAATTAGCTAAGTTGAATTAGCCAATTTCTATAAAATACCCAAATAAGAAAAATATTGGGCATATTAGAAAATATTGGTTTAAAGGGTGTTAGCAAATTTTTCGAATTATTAATAAGCTTTTTAGGAAATGTATCTGCAATGAAGACCCTAAGACAAAAAAATATATTTCATCCAACTGACAAAAAGGTATGAGGAATCCAAGTGTCATGCCTACCATGGCACATGATCAATTAAAATGATCATGTAGATTAAACAGTGCACTAGGACATAGTGAGGATCCTCTGGAAAATAAGTAACCATTCCAAAAAGAACCATAAATAATAGTTAGTTAGGAAATTACAACAAACCAATATTCAAGCACAGGTGCAAGACATGTGAAGAAGCGGCCAAAGGAAGGGACCACCCTAACTGAATTCGGTTAGGGTAGTTATGGGGAAAAGCGTGCACAAGGGACCACTCCATGTGGGGCCTAACTTCCTGACCAATTCTAGACTCTAAACTAATTCCCTAACTAGCTAACTAACCTAGTACCAAGCGAAATAAACTAATTAGTGCACCCAACAATCAAGGATAAACTGTGTTGGCACTACCCTGGTACTAGTTTAAGAGACACCCTAGTACCTAACCTAGGATGGTCCAAAGTGTTAGTTAAGGTCCTAAAAATCTATGGATACTTTAGTAATTACCCTAGTCTACTTGATTAATTAATTTCAAAACTTAATTAATTAATTTAAAGGGGCGATACCGATATCACAAAGCAATTTCAAGATTTCGATTAAAATAAGAAAAAGACAACCTAGTACCTACCCTAGGATGGTTGAAAGGATTGGTTATGATCCTAACGACTTAAGGGTACCTTTGTATTTACCTTAGGTTACCTAATTAATTAAATTAGAAATTTAACTAATAAGATTAAATGGTCTAAACCAAATCCTTACACTAACCTAGTATAATTAAAAAAACATCCTAGTACTTAACCTAGGATTGTCCTAAAGGGTTGATTTTTGTTCCAAAGACTTAGGGGTACTTTAGAACTAACCCTAGGTCAATAAATTAGTTAAATTAAGGATTTAATTAATTAATATAAAGTAAAAATGTTGACCAAAACCATATACAACCTAAATTTCTAGATTTTCGGTCAAGTGAACATTCTCCTATGTTTAGTCAATTTAGGAAGGGCATTTTGATAATTGATTAATTAGTTTATTAAATTAACTTATTAAAACTACGTTGTATAATTTAATATCAGTTCCTAAATCTAAAAATCACGATTAAATCGCAAAAAAACGTAGAACACTAAAGATTTCTTAGGTGAATTCCAGGTTTTCTTCAAGGTTTCGTGCAAGGTGATGTTCATCGATTAAATTATACATAAGGTAAGGCTTTCTCTCCTGGACTTAATTATGCAAGAGAACTTTATTTCCAACAATTCAAAGATCTTGAAAACTAGGATTGTCCCCGTGTTCTCGTCGAACTGCTTTGTCCCTAGTATCCTTTTAGATTCCATGTTGAATAGGTTAGAGACCATGTTGTTGGTATATGGTGCTGTATGATATTATGTTTAATGTTATTGAATTATGAATGTCTATTAACCTATGATGTTGTGATTGTATAAAGTTAAGTACTTAAAACGTGAATTATGAATCGACGATGTGTTAGTTACACCCGTATTTGTTTTAAGTGTTGATGTGTTTTTCAGAATGTTGCATTGCTGGTATTGTGACGTTATGAAGGTGTTAAATTCATCAAATATGGATATTATTCTGTCCAATATGTCTTTAAAATATTACGCTAAAGTGATGAAATAAGATTGGTTAAGAGAATGATACTACGTTAAGATGTTTCTAAAACTGTTTATGTATGAAGATGATTACGGTTTGTTGTGCATACCTACTGTAAATATGACTTGTTGATGAAGTTGTGTTTATTAAATGATCATATTATGGTGTTCAATATTTTTAAAATTGTTATGCCTAAAGTGTTTTTATAAGGTTGGCTAAAAGGATCTCCATGAAATCATAATTTGAGTGATTGTTTGGCTTATGCCAATAAAATGGCTAACAATACATTGTACAAAAGGGATGAATGCAAATGGCTATAATGATATGTTAAATAATTAAAATATTGTCTACTAAATAATATACATATCCAACCAAGCATGAAATAATGTAAAATTCGCATATGCCAACAAAGATGGTTATGTAAACTATACTGAAATGTTTATGCCAATACTCATCATATGCCAATCTTGTGTAGTAAGAGTATCAAATATATTATAAGCACTTATAAAGTAATCTAATTAATCCATAACCAAGGGCATGAAATTCATTTGGAAAACTCCCAACATGCCCTAAAAGAATGAACTATGAACTTATGTAACTCATTGAGAGAAGTGGTCATCGTCCATAAATAGTGAAATGAAGCTACTACACTAAAGTAAAGATGTTGCGTGAGTTATAACATAATTCAAGGGGTGTCAATTAAGTAAGTGATCAGAATTGGGTGTTAAAAATAGTGAGACAAGTCTTACTTACACCTAAGCTACTATGTTAAAAGAATACTCATGAATGAAGATGTTAGAATGTGTGAGACTAGTCTCATTAACACCTAAGGATGATATGTAAGGACAATTAACATTTCATCCATATAAAGTAAGGATTATATGTAAGGACATTTCACATTTCATCAATGTATAGTAAGGATGAGATGTAAGGACAATTCACATTTCATCAATGTAAAGTAAGGATTATATGTAAGGACAATTCACATTTCATCAATGAAAGGTAAGGATGATATGTAAGTACAATTCACATTTCATCAATGTAAAGTAAGGATCATATGGCATCAAAAGAGTAAATAAATCTCAATCTAGAAGTAAGCTTCCATAATGCTTGAGTAAACTCTAATAGATAATGAATATGGGAGCAGCACCGATAGACTAGTTATGAGCATTTTCTTGCACGTGTAAGTCTCATGAAAAAAGTCTAGCACCGAGGTGGATAAGTAGTTTTATTAAGTCATTAGTCATAAAACTATGTCTAGACAACATACGAACTAGCCAGTTGTTTCCACCAAAGCGAGCTAGGTATGTTTTGTTTCACTTTGGCCGGTTATTCCACCCCTTTCAGGTGAGGGGCAGACACTTGATTTCATATTTAACTCACATAATATATCTCGGTTAATGCTCACGATAGGTTGTTGGTTCACTATAGCCGTGAGCTAATCCTTTTTGGTGTGGAGTTAACACATGATATGGATTCGCATTAGCCGTAAATCACCCCTTTTCGATGTGGGGAAGATGCTGGACTTCATAAGTAGCTCACATGATGTAGATTCATTATAACTGGTGAATCATCTCTTTTTTGATATTGGGAATACACCGCGTTTCATGTTAGCTCGCATGATCTTATTCCTAATGATGTCTCTATGAATGTACGAAAGGGTGATGATGATGGAACATATGTTCAAAGTGAGACATGAAGAACAACTTAAGAATGTCAATTGTCAATATCACACTCATGAAGTTTCAGCAAATAATGGGCAAAGCAAAATAAGATTGGCTTATAATGACTTCTTATATGATGGCAATAAAGAAAAGTAGAAACATAATGTTAACTGAAGACCTCCTAACTTCCCTTACATGAAAATAATGAATATGTGGCATAACCAATAGAGACTGGATTATGAGATGTTAATGAATATATAAAGTAATGAATGACTCCTTGTAAGATAGTGAAAACATTCCTTAGTCCTTGGATTACTTACATCGATTTATCGTTGTTAGGAGACTACAATGAATCCTTGCACTTGTAAGTAGAACATAGGACCAAATAAAATATTGAACTACACAACAAAAAGAAGAAAAATACTGAAAAATAAACTAAGTCCCCATAAAAGAGCTCTCGGGTTTTGCATGATCAAAGTCTCCAAACTTTACCTGAGTTGTTCTAAAATTATGTTGATGATACTAAAGTATTGTAAGCATATATAAAATGATTTGTGTGCTTTGAATGCGTTAAAATACATCATATTCATACCACAAGTCACAACTAACAAATTAGGAAAGTCTAGTGATGTCACTTTCAAGAAATGGCATGTTGTCTAGGAAGAGGTTTCCTTGATCATACATAGCTTTATGTATATGTAAGCATACACCCATACTTAGTAAAAATGGTGTACTAAGACAATACAATTTACTATTTTTATAGGTGCAGGTTAGAGGATAGGTCTACGACACTTGCAGCGGTTTGGACTTCAGGGTTTTCCAGACCATTTTGTAGGTCCTCTTGATTTTGAAGATGCTACAACTTAGTCTAGCGTTAGATATAGACATAGCTAGTGGATGTTGTCCCTAGCGTTTCCTTCACTATTTATTCTGAATCTTTTTGTAATAAGGCCGTTTTTGTCAAACATATTTATGATATATTCATATTCGTTTTAGAAATTGATTCTTATGATAGATGTTTGTTTCATTTATTAAGCTTAGTATATGATGCAATTAAGGATTAACTATGTGAAGTATCTATAAACTTCATACATATAAAAAGTTTTAAATCTTCTGCTAAAATTAACCATATGAATGTGATGAATTCAAGATGAAGGTTGTCTAAAAACTCTGAATAAGTTGTATTTAAATGAGAAGGGCATGGCTCAAATCCAAAATGACAAATAATTTCCAGTCTTAAAGCTAATAAGATGATATCTAAGGGATACTTATTCCACTTAATAAGAGTCAAAGACTTACTTAGAACAAGAAGTTCCTTCCATAGACTCTGTGTCCATAGAAAATATGGGGTTTGGTAAGAAAGGAAAGTGGAGTCTGAGGCATATAGGTCATTGTAAGATCTTACAGAAAGTAGGGAAAATTACTAAATGACTTGGCTTCTGTTCATCATGTGTTTCACGTTTCGATGCTTGAGAAGTGTCTAGGAGATCCAATGTCTATCATATCCGTCGAAGGGTTAGGAGTTGATGGGAGTCTTTCCTTATGAAGAGGTTTCAATTGCAATATTAGATCGTCAAGTGAAGTGACTGAAGAACAAGGAGGTTCTCATTGTGAAGGTGTTATGGATGAAACACCTTCTTGAGGGGGCAAGATGGGAGGCCGAGGCAATTATGAGATTTTGTTGCCTTCACTTGTTCAGATTTTGAGGTTAGAAAAACTCTTCCTAAGTCTTGTTTGATTGAAGAAACTCATAGTTTTAGTACATTAGTCGATCTTGGTATTGTAAGTCCATAATAATATGCATAATAATTTCACTATGTGAGTTAAAATAAATTCATGTTGCATTTATGTTGCTGTTTTTGTACAGCGTAGACAAGATTTTTGTTTTGCATGAGTTTTGATGTGCATTAAGTCCAGTGTCATTGAGAAGGAATTTCCTCATTCTCAAATATGAAGCTTCAGATAAGCTTGAATGATATGCATCGTCCAAATAAGTGTGGAACAGACATTCACAAAAGAGAAACGTTTAAGCATGAAAAAATTACTTCCGAAAATTACTCTCTTTGTTTAAATGATATTTAAGTGTCATTCGGGGATGAATGTTCCTAAGGGGGGGATAATGTATCATTCTGGAAAAATTACATGTTTAATGAAGAGCCCAGTAAGTCTGTAAGAATACATATTGGGGGTACATAGGCATTCCAATGCCCAATATTGATAAATATTGGGCATTGTATTGAAAATTTGCGAAGGGGTATTAGCCAATTTCCATAAAATACCCAAATTAGAAAATATTGGGCATATTAGAAAATATTATCTTAAAGGGTGTTATCCAATTTTTATAAATATTAATAAGCTTATTTAGGAAATGTACATGCAATGAAGACCCTAAGCTAAAAAATATATATTTCATCCAACTCACAAAAAGGTATCAGGTATCCAAGTGTCATGCCTAGTTACCATGACACATGATCAATTAAAATGATAATGTAGATTAAGCAGTGCCCAAGGACATAGTGTGGATCCTTGGGACAATAAGTAAACATTCCCAAATGAACAATAAATAATTGTTAGTTAGGAAATTAAAACATACCCATGTTCAAGCACATGTGCAAGACATGTGAATAAGTGGCCAAAAGAGGGGACCACCCTAACCGAATTGGGTTAGGGTAGTTAGGGGGGAAACATGCACAAGGGACAACTCCATGTGGGACCTAACTTCCTAACAAATTCTAGAATCTAACCTACTTCCTACTATCTAACTAACTTAGTACCAAACGAAATAAACTAATTAGTGCACCCGACAATCTAGGACTTAACCGGGTTGACACTAACCTAGTACTAGTTGAAGAGACAACCTAGTATCTAACCTAGGATGGTCTAAAGAGTTAGTTAAGGTCCTAAAAATCTAGTTTTACTTTAGTAATTACCCTAGTATAATTAATTAATTAATTTATAAACTTTTTTAATTAATTTAAAGGGTCAAAACCGAAATCACAATGAAATTCAAGATTTCGGTTAAAACAAGAAAAAAGCAATCTAGTACCTAACCTAGGATGGTTCAAAGGATTGGTTATGATCCTAACAACTTAACGATACTTTAAGAATTATCTTAGGTCACCTAGTTAAATAATTTAGCACTTTAATTAATTATTTTAAATGGTCTAAATGAAATCCTTACACTAACCTAATATAATTCAAGAAACATCCTATTACTTAACCTAGGATGGTCCTAAAGGGTTTATTTTTGTTCCAAAGACTTAGGGGTAATTTACTACAAACCCTATGTACCTAAATTATTTAAATTGAGTGTTTAATTAATTAATATAATATCAAAATGTTGACCTAAACCATAATCAACCCCAATTTAAAGATTTTCGGTCAAGTCAACATTCTCTTATGTTTAGTAAACTTAGGAGGGGCATTTTGGTAATTGATTGATTACTTTATTAAATTAACTTAGTAAACCTATGTTTCATAGTTCAATGTCAGTTCCTAAACCTAAAAATCACGATCAAAACATTGAGACTCGCCATGCTAAGGCAGTAGGCGACAAACAACAAGAAAACGTAGAACACAAAAGATTTCTTAGGAGAATTCAAGGTTTTATTCAAGGTTTCGTGCAAGGTGATCTTCGTAGATTAAATTATACATAAGGTATGAGTTTATCCCCTGGACTTCTTTCTCCCAGAGAACTTTCTTTCCAACGATTCAAAGATCTTGAAAACTAGGGTTGTTCCGGTGGTCTCGTCGAACTCCTTTATCCCTCGTATCCTTTTCGATTCCATGTTGAATAGGTTATAGATCATGTTGCTGATATTTTGCTCTGGCTGATATTATGTGAAATCTTCTTGAATTATGAAAGTCGATTAACCTATGAAGTTGTGACTGTATAATGTTAAGTGCTTAAAATGTAAACCATGTATCGACGATGTGTTTGTTACACCCGTTGATGGTTTATGTCCAGCAAGTTGAAAAGGAGAAGATGTGGGGCAGAGAGAGTATAGAAAATTGAAAACTAAGACTAGGAATGAGTTTGTGCAGTAGAAGGGTGGCTCGAATCGGCCACAGTTCTAGAAAAAAAAGGGGCCTGCACCGTCATCTTCTAGTGCTCCTACACTGAGAAACAAAGGTGAGCATCAAGGCCAAAATTTGTAGAACATCAGAGCTGGAGCTGCTCATTCTTAAGGAAGTGTGGAAGAGGGACGAACTTGGGCTCATGTATGTGCTAGGTGTTGTAGGCACCACCCAGGTAAATGTCATGATTGACAGACACATTGCTTTAAGTGTGGTCATGATAGTCACTTCATGAAGGAGTGCCCCAAGAATAGGCAAAGTAGTGGAAATTTGGGCAGCAGAATCCAATCTTCATCAGTTGCTACACCAAATAGGGCTGCACCTAGATGAGCCAATATTGGTACTGGAAGAGGGGAGATCCGCCTCTATACAATCACTAACCACCAAGAGCAAGAGAACTCTGCAGATTTGTCACAGGTATGATCAAAGTCTTTACTTTTGACATTTATGTTTTTCTAGACCCAAGAGAAAGTTTGTCTTTTTTAACTCCTTCTGTTGCAAATCAGTTTGAGTTTCTTTCAGAGAAACTTTGATGCCCATTATTTGCTGAAACTTCATGAGTGTGACATTGGCAGTTGGAATTCTTAAGATCTTCTTCATGGCTAACTTTGAAAATACGTTCCAGCATCATCATCCTTTCGTACTTTCATAGATACATCATAAGCAATAAAATCATCCGAGCTAACATGAAATCCAGCGTCTCCCTATACTTAAAAGAGGTGAATCACCAGTTAAAGTGAATCTAGATCATGTGAGCTAGTCACGAAATCGTGCGTCTGCCCCACAGTGAGAAGGGGTGATTCTTCGCTAAGGCGAATCCATCTCAAGTGTTCACTCCGCACCGAAAAGGAGTGGCTCACTGATATAGTGAACAAAGAACATATCATGAGCATTAATTGATATAGATCATGTGAGCTAAACATGAAATCCAATGTCTTCCCGCACCGTGAAGGGGTGGGATCACCGACGAAAGTGAAACTGAACATACCTAGCTCGCTTAGGTGGAAACCACTTGCTAGTTCGTATGTTGGCTAGACATTGTTCGTTGACTAGGGACTTAATGAGACTACCTATTCACCTCGGTGGTACCCTCGTCTCATGAGACTTACACGGGCAAGACCATGCTCATAACTAGTCTATCTGTGTTGCGCTGACCTTCATTATCTTATAGAGGGATAATTTGGTCAACCAATACCTTATTTTCTTGACCAAGACTTCTACAAATAGCACTCGAGAAGAATTATCTCGGAAATATCATGAGTTAAGATTTGAATCATAAGTGTTTTAATCTCAACCACGACTCATGAAGTTGTTTACCTCCCATACGTCTAATTGCTAGGATTTTATCCCGAAATCTCATTTAATGCAAGGGTCAAATTGAGTTCCCATAAACTCCAAAAGTCTAACAAACAATTGTATAATTAATTTCAAGAACATGAAATTATATGTTCAAAAACTTTAACAAGGATCATGTCTATAGGAAATGGAGATAACCCAATTAAACATAATAAAATCTTGAGTACTAGACTAAGTCTAAATGTGTGTTCGTAAGCCCGGATGAATTGGATCACCCTTGAATTCTAGTCGATCGCTGGTTTTCTAAAGGAAGTCTCTCAGTAGCCACCTCAATATCCTTGTATCACCCAATATCAAAAAATACTAGATTTCAACTTTTCAAAAATTGTAGGTGAAACCTACAGTCTCCATCCACGAACCGTAGTCTTACCTATGGTCCGCACTTTAGGTCCATAGTTCACATCTACAACACTATTTGAAACCCAGCTCAGAAAATTGGCTAAGTCTAGACTAACAAAATAGACCTACATTCTATAGACAAGGGTGGTCTGGGGTTTATGTCCGTCAGAAGAGGCCCCTTGTGCCTAGCCTCTGAAAGGAACAACAATCGACCATTACAGTTGGAGAAATTCCACTTTATGGTGAAGGAAGGTATAGTTTTCGGCTATCGCATCTCGAAGAAGGGGATAGAGGTTGGTCCAGCTGAAGCAAAAGTGATAGAGAGGTTTCATTCACCCATCTCTGTAAAAGGTGTGAGATGTTTTCTTGGACATGTTGGCTTTTACTGGAGGTTCTTTAAGGATTATTCAAAAATTGAACACCATTTGTGCAAACTGCTCGAGACAGAATGTAAATTCAATTTCAGCTAATCCTGTCAGAAAGCATTTGAAGAGGTGAAGGAGAAGCTGGTGTTCGTGCCCGTTATTATTTCACCAAATTGGAGTGAGCCATTTGAGGTGATATGTGATTCTAGTGGGATTTCACTTGGTGTGGTATTGGAACAGAGAAGTGATAAAATTCTTCACCCCATTTATTATGCAAGTAAGGCTCTGAATGAAGATCAAAAGAATTAAATGGTAACTGAATAGGAATTTCTCGCGCTGGTGTTCACATTTGAAAATTTTTGATCCTATTTGATTTACACAAGGGTGATAGTGCAACAGACAACTTTTCTTTGAGGTACTTGATGGAAAAGATTAATACGAAACAGAGGTTGATCAGATGGGTGTTATTATTGCAAAAGTTTGATTTTGAGGTAAAATATAGAAAGGGAACTGAGAATCAAGCTGTAGATCACTTGTCTAGTGTAGAGGATGAAGCTATGCCTGAATTGGGAGAGAAAGCTGAATTGATGATGCATTCCAAGATGAACATGTATTGGCTGCTTCCCTAGGTTTGATCCCATCGTTCGCAAATTTTGCAAATAATCTAGAAAGTCATATAGTTCCATCGGACTTGTCTTTCCTTCTGATGAAGAAGTTCATGTATGATGTGAAAAAGTTCTTTTGGGATGAGACTTACTTATGCCAGAATTGCGCAGATGGGATCATTCATCGTTGTGTACGGAAGGATACATGTTGAGTGGCTTAGAGGCATTTAAATCCTCGCCTGTGGGTGGGCACCATAGTGGTATACGGACTGCACATAAGATCTTACGGTGTGGGTTCTATTGGCCAACCATTCACCAACATCCTCACGAGTTTTCCAAATCATGTGATCGATGCCAACGAGATGAATGAAATTTCGAAGAGTCAAGACTCCCTTTAATTCTTATTTTGTGATTAACTTATTTTAAATAAGGGGCATTGATTTTATGGGACATTTGTGAGTTTTCATGGGTGAAGTATATTCTTGTGGCGGTCGACAATGTGTCAGAGTGGGTGGAAGCAAAAGCGATTCCTAACAATGAAAGAGAGAATGTTACAACGCTCTTGAAAAAAATATCTTCTCCAGATTTGGCACACCGAGGTCCATTATATGTGATGGTGGCTCTCGCTTTTGTAGTAAGTTTTTCAAGGGTATATTTGCAAAATGTGGTGTTCGCCATAATATTGCTAGTCTTTACCATGCACAAACTAGCGGGCAACTTGAGGTGTCCAATGAGAGATCAAATAAATCTAGAAAAAACAGTGAATGAAAATAGAAAATATTAGGGAAAGAGGCATGATTATCCCATAGGTATATCTCCATACAAACTTATTAATGGGAAGGCGTGTCATTTGCCAGTTATGTTACTGTACAAATCAATGTGGGCAATGAAGAAACTAAAGATGGATTCGACTAAAGAAGCAGGAAAAAGATTAAATGGGTTGATTAGCTTGATGAGTTTCGCCTCAAGGACTATGAAAGTTCAGATATCTACAAAGAGAAGATGAAGAGGTATCACAACAAAAGAATTCAAAAGCGAGATTTTGCAGTTGGTGATTCGGTTCTTCTATTTAACTTTAGGCTAGGCTTGTTTTTGGGCAAAATCGAGTCCAAGTGGACAAGGCCATTCCTCATAACCAAAGTATTTCCACATGGAGCGGTTGAGTCGGATAATACGAAAGGTGCCAAGTTCACAGTCAACGGACAATAGATAAAGATCTGCCTAAGACATGCAGAGAGTTTGCATGAAGTGGTTGAAGCCTACCATCTTGAAGGATTCTAAGTAATCAAGGGGCCTGCCGTGATATTTAATCAAGCGCTTCTTGGGAGTCAACCAAAGGTGTATCCTCTAGCCATTGATAGGTTTTGTTTTCTTTGTAGTAATAATCATATTTTTGTTTTGTTGTGGTTCTTACTCCTAGTTCATTTTTTCTTAGGTATTAGTGTTGTCTAGAGATTAGTATAAGGTCCTTGTCTCAAAAGTGTCCAGAAAAACTCAAAAAGAATGTCCTAATAGGTGATGCATGTGCAGGCACCAAAATAAAAATTTGCAAAATATGGGTTCAATCAACAGACCGTCAATGGTGTCTATAGATCCCATGTATGTTTCTTATTTTGACTAAGTTGAAAATTCATCAATGCTCCGTCGACTGACCTACGAACCGTCGATGGGGTTTCGTGAGTACAAAGTGCCAGCGACCTGAGAGGGTCCCGACTGATAATATTAAACGAAATAATGGTTTATATTCATTCTCACCTTCAAATTCGTTATCCCTTCCATAAAAGTTTTTGTTTCTTTATTTCCTTCATTTATTCCCAAAAGCAACCTTTGTAAACCTCATTTAACTTCTAAAATCAGAATCCTCCAATTCCTGAACTCTCTATACCATAAATTTTCTCTATTGCTTCATTGTTCTTCGGCCCGTGATCGAGTTCAGGCGCGTGGGATACTCCTTGAAACTATTCAAGTGCACAAAGCCACTCCACTTCTCCGGAACATATCTTCATTTCTCTAAATAACTTTGAATGCTCGTACATATGTTAAATTAGGAATTTTTAAGTGGGTCTTGACTTTGGGACTAGAATCGGTGAAATTGAATGCTAGAACTTGTGCAATTATGTCCCTCAAATGAGAGAAAGTGTTTGCGTCGTCTTCTAGTCTATATATATTATGGGTATCTCTGTTTTATTGGAACTACCAACTTAGGGTTTCGTACTATGTCTTAATTTGAACAATAATTTTGTAAAATAAAACCCTAGGAATGATGAATCTGCCTTGTGAGATCCTGCTAGACCCAAGAAAATACTAATGTCGGTTGGAGTCAATGGTCTAGGACAATTTTTCACCGCCTTGATTTTCCTTGGGTCAACCTCAACGCCCTCAGTAATCATGATATGACCAAGAAATGCCACAGACCTCAACAAAAACTAATATCTTCTATCCTTGGCAAATAATTGATTCTCCTTAAGCACTTCTAACACAACCCTCAAATGGTTCATGTGGTCGCCCTTATTTTTTGAATATACCAAGATGTCATCATTGAAGACAATGACACATGAATATAGGTAACTTTGAAACACCTTATTAATGAGATCCATAAATGCCACCGGGGCATTTGTGAGACAAAAGAACATTACTAAGAACTCATAGTTATCATGTCTAGTCCGAAATTCCATCTTTGGTATATCCTCACCTCTCACCATAAGTTTGTGATACCCCAATCTCATGTCAATCATAGAAAAATATCTTGCCCCTTAGAGTTGATCAAACAAGTCCTCAATCTGAGGGAGAGGATACTTACTCTTAATAGTGTTTTTATTGTGTTGGCGGTAATCAATGCACATTCTAAGGGACCCATCCCTATTCATCACAAAAAAAATCCAGAGCACCCCATGGAGAAAGACAAGGTCTAATGAAACCTATGTCTAGTAGATCATGGAGTTGATCCTTCAACTCTTTCATTTCGTCCAATGCCATCCGATATGGTTGATTTGAAATGCGGTTTGTATACGGTAGCAAGTCGACAAAAAAATCAATTTCCCATTCGGAAGGAAAACCGGGAAGATCATTAGGAAATACCTCCGGTAATTCCCTTTCTATGAGGACCGACTCAATTGGAGGAATTTTGGAGTCTAAATCTTGGACTCTTACTATATGGTAGAAACACCCTTTAGAGATCATTTTGCATTCTTTCAGACAAGAGATGATACGACCTCTATAAATAAAATTTCCCCCCTTCCACTCTAAAACATGATTATGTTGAAAGTTGAACTTCTCCACCCTCGTTCTACAATATATAGAGGAAAAGCAAGAATGCAACCAATTCATACCCAAGAAACTCTACTGGGCAACATTATTGGGCAACTTCTATTAACCCTTACTCACCCAACGGGATAGACACTATCAAAGGTTCATATAAAATATCGGGAAAAATGTCAAACTTTTTAGCTACTAGAGGAGTAACAAATGATAAGTTAGCATCAGAATAAACTAATGAATATACATCAATAGAGAAGACTTTCAACATACAGATCAACACGTCGTAACAAGTCTCTTGCTCACCCCTAGTGCGGAAAGCATAAAAGTGATTCTTCTTCGGAGCCTCATTTGAACCACTTGCTTGCCCACTACCCTTTTTTTGACTCTTCACATTAGGATTTCTTTTGGCCACTTTTGCCACAACCAAAACAAATACGTGTTCCAACTATGCATTCCCCTACATGACCTTTTCCACAATTGGCACAAGTAGGCTTCTTGTTTGGTGTTCTAGTATCCCTTCCCTTCTTTGATTTTGGGTTAGACACCGTATCCTCACGAGCCTTACGAAACATGAGTAGATTGATTGGAAAGATCTTGAACCTCGGCTTTTCTGTAATCTCAAGGCTTCCTTTTGAAAAACCACCATCAAAATATTTTTCCCTCGTAGCATCTCTACTCTTCCTCTTATCCCTTTCTTGCTCAACATGAACCATGAGACGAGAAATATTAATGTTTTCATGTATCATAGCCTAATGACTCTCCCCTTTCAAATAATTTGAGACTCACAACATCACAAAATGACTCATTTCATCCCTAGGATCGGAAACCAAAGAAATAGCATATTTTGACAACTTAGTGAATTTCATGGAGTATTAAAGTACACTCATAACTCCTTGATGAATGTTGCTGAACTTTACCACTTTAGATTCCCTCTTCTCCCTAGTAAATGACCATTCAAAAAAAGCCTTCTTGAACACGTCCCAAGTCACAGGATCACCCCTTAATTGCCTATTGTCTCTCCATTGGGCGTATCATGCTTGAGCTACATCCTTGAGTTGATAAGTGGCTAAGTCGGCCTTATCACTAGTAGACTACCCCATAGCATAAAGGATCTTGTAGATTTCATCTATGAACTCTACGGGGTCTTCTTCAACCTTTAACCCATAGAAAGTATGAGGGTTCATCTTAGTGAAATCCCTTAGACGGGAGGCCATGGTAGCAACTTGTTAATGTGCTCGGGGTACAACCTCTCGATTAGCTTGGACCGTCATGGCTTGGGCTTGGGTAGTGGCTGCTTTTGTTTGGGTAGTAATGGCTTAGGCTATTTGAAAGAGAAAGGCCCTTATGTTCTCCTCGGTCAAAGGAGGACGATTCACCGGGGGTTGGTCATCATTCACATGTTCCTCAAGAGGAGGAACTTGATCACCATGGGCAGGAACTCCCACATTGGCAATATCTTCTTGATGTCTTCATGTCACATTCCTTCGAGTATTCATTGCCTATACTCACAATAATAGGATTAGATGCAAAAGCACATATAAAGTATAATCTACTGGCACGATATCGGATTTCCATGAAAGTGAGAGTTTCTTAAGCATCACATAGATTCATAATCAAAAGTGTGGCACGCTTCACAATTATGAAAACAAACCTACATAGACGTGGTTGAGAAAGAGACATCAACTCAAAGATATTCAACCTCATGCTCTGATACTAAGTTTTTCACATCCCAGAATACCCCTTAGACGATATCGGTGTCGTTTTCCTCTTTGAGGACTAAGACTAGCCTTTTACATAACATCATTACATTCATAGGCCAAATTTAGCAGAAAATTTAAAAAATGTCATAACTTCTAATTGGAGGTTTACATAGACCTCTACATACACATAGTGCATATATATGACCATGTAACAAGAGTATATTAAATTGGGCCTACCCTATATATCAATTCAATAAGACCACACATAGGTCATACAACGTTTAGTACTAAAATGAATGGAATGAAATATAAGAGTCTTAAAAATAAAAAACTTCATAGCTTGATATCAGCATTGGCATGGGAAAGTAATGACCTACCCAGCTTGGATGATCAAGAATTCCAAGTCTTCTTCAAAGTTGTCTCCAAAAGCCCTTCAACGACCGGAACCTAAAATGTTGGGGAAAAGGAAGAAATGGAGTTAGTACACAACTTTTTTTAAGTTTGATACCATATGCACACATACTATGAAAACATATTAAGAAAAGGGACATTTAAATAAGCATGCATTTTTCATTAAAAAACATTATTCATATTCAAAAAAATCAAACCAACCAATAGGCCATGTTCATTAAATCGTAGGAATATACATCAGAAGAACAACAACATTGACACGTTTGGTATCTAGACCTGATACGAGACTGTCATCGTTGACCTCTCAGAGGTCGCAGACAAGCCAACATGCGTCATTGTTACTTTATCTAGATTAATTTTAGAGGAATATTTGAAATTTTTGTTACTTAAAATTGTTGTAATTCATTCTACTTAAACTCATACACATTCATAATCAACTATCTAATATTAAGATTATCAAATGAAAGAAATAATTCATAATTGCATTAACCGTATTTTTGCAAAAATTGCACTAATGAAAAGACTGAAATGAAAGTGGAAATGGAACACTAGTAGAACATGCTCCACTATTTAAAGCATACATCTAAGATAAAAAATAGCAGTAGAAATCCTCGAAATCATGATGGCCTACTAAATCCGGATAAAAGCTCCACATACGGATCGCTGCATTGTCGTATTGTAAGCTTCAATGTCCACCTGTGGCTACACATAAAAGTAGATATTGTATGGGGTTATTACACACTTGTACTAAGTATGGATGTATGCAATCACACACCAAGGACATCCCTGAGTAAGAATATCTCTTTCCTAACAACAAGATTTATAGAAAATTGAGTCAGTGAACTTGCCAAATTTTGATTAGGAAAGTCAGGGGACTTCCAAAATTTTGATTGGGAAAGTCAATGGATTTACTAAATTTTGATTAGGAAAGTCATTCCATGAGTGTAACATGCATCATCATAATTAATATCTTATACATAGCACATAACATATTGCATATAGCACGAAACATCTTTCATATCATTCGTTCATATGCCACAGGACCTTTGAATCATGAAATTGATCTTAATACTTCCCAAAATGAGGGCTCAACATATGGGACTTCAACTAGGGATCCTTCTTTAACAAACACAGAGTGTGCTACATTCTTTTATACGTACTTCATTTAATTGATTCATAAGCTAGTGTAAACACCAGCTATACCTACGATGTAGTTTTAGACTTTCATCAGGTTCGCTCTACGATGGAATAGAATGGCCTTGTGTCATTATTTCAGTCTAGATCACCTCATGATTATCCTATCCTGACATATTCGGTATCATTCATTTCATTATGTGCATCATTTTAGGCTGGCCTCACTCATTCCTTGGGAACTTTAACTTTAGCTGACATATATCATGTGAGCATCCTTAAATTCAGTGTCTGCCCCAGACCAAAAAGAGGTGGAATCACCGGCCGAAGTAACCTAAAACATGCTAGCGTATATAAAGAATTGAACCATACTAGATTCCTATATTGGCATTATAGGTTCAAAGACTACGAGATATAAGGAGACCCATACCCGTTATACCTGACAGTCTCATCTCATTATAGTTATGTGAACCTCCGCCCATTCTGAGAGAAGGCATCACCGCTCATAACTAGCCTATTGGTGCTTAGTATAAATTTACTTTACATTCAACTCATACGTCATGGAAGTTGGCTTCTAGTATGAGGATATCATTGCTCATTAGATGATTTCTCATCTCATAATCAGTATTGAGTATAAACTAATCTCAACACTTTCTTTAGAGTGTTCATAGAGAATAGTCTCTTTATTAACTTTACACTATCATAAGTGAGTAAGGTTTTGTAACATTTACTTAGGCACATTTGAGATTGCTCTCATCCTTGACATTAGACTCTTATCATGTATTCACAACATTCATTAACTTTAGCACATTTACTTTTCATAATTACTCACCCCTTTTTCGTGAATGTTTATTACATCATATGCCAGTGCACATGGTCATTTAGTGTGTTCCACACTCTTACTTAAACCTTCTAGGAGTTCATCATTTTGTTACATACATCTTAGGTTAACTTAGTTTTAAACGTATGTTAGACTTATGGGTCCATACATATAAGCCATGAGGCTTCATTCATAGTTTGTTTAAGTGATTCGTATCTTTCTAAGATTTTGTGATAAATGACTTATGCATCTTATATGTATGCCAAGATCATCAATTTCGATCCATGTAAGTAGCATTATTTGAACATTTATTCCCGTATGACTTATGTATCAATACGGAAATTGGGCATGGGAACCCGATTTTTAAACCGTTGGACAACACTTACATTTTTTAATTTAGATTGACCCACACGGCTTGGGGACACAAAATCGAGCCCCAAAGCCTTTTTTTCATTTTCCCTTGATTTCTCTCTTTATTTTTTTATTTATTGGGTATGAGAGGATGTGGGATCGAACCCCCACACCCTCATTTTCTTTTATTTTCCTTTTTCGTTTTACCATTTTTGTTTTGACCAAGAGGGTGTGGGATTGAACCCCCATAGCCCACTTTAATTTTCTCCTTAGTTCTTTGTTTTTTCTGCATAGATATCATTGGTTCGATAATCACATGCCTCAACCCTTACTTTTTCTTTTAATTTTTCCTTACGTCTAACCGAGAGGTGGTGGGTTCGAATCCCACTCGTCTCATTTCTTTAATTCTGTTTTAGTTTCAGGGGAATCCACTAAGCGCACTCGGGTTCGAATCCCATGTACATCACTTTCTTTTTATTTTAATAATTTATAGATTTCTTATAGTGAGGTCTTGGGTTCAATCCCTACTGACCTCACATGTTTTAAACATTATTTTCAAATTCTCCTAAACTTCAAACATTAGCCGAAACTAAGTTAACACAATGCAAAAAATTTGGTCATGATTTCCATTTCCTTTTCATCAACATTTACAAGTTAGTTCTTAGGATAATTCATGGATCATTTAGTACATCGTTAGGTGCATTTTCATGGAGTAAATTAACTAATAGTTTTCACTCATCAGCCACATTACACTTCATATGAATATCCAGATTTACAAACGTTCTTGCACATAAAATACATGGATTTAAACATTCCATTTCATTCTCTAATCCACGACCAATAGTTACAACAATGCACCCACACAATCGTATCACACAGTTTTGGAAAACATCTTTCATTATTCACATAATTCGGAACATACATACATACACATAATCATCATGAAAACACGATACATCACTAAATTCTACCAGCAATCATATCCAACCTACGAATCAATGAGAGCTAGTGACAGGGACATGCAATGGAGCACAATTCTAGTTTTCGGATTAGAATTGACTGAATATTATGAGTCTCTTGGGAAAGGGACCAAGAGTTAGAAACGTTCATTCAACACATGACTTTTTGACCAACACCCTCTCCAAATCACGTTCAATCCTCGAAACTCCCACACGACCCAACTTAAAACTCATTTTTTTGCCTAACATTTTTGCTTAACGTTTGTATATGTTTTGATTATATTTTTCATGTGAGTTCTTCAAGTATGAAGAACTTTGGTTGTGTTTTCTTTTCTTGTAATTTTTTATGGCAGAGAAAATGTGAGAAGAGTGGAGAAACGTGAGAGAGATGAGCATGAGAGAGTAGTTTAGGATTAGGAGTTTTAGTTTGGGAATTAGTCAAAGTAGGACTCCTTATTAATTTAATAAAAATTCTGATTTAATATTCTTGGTGAATTGACCATAAAGCCCTTAAAAAATCAGATTATAAATCTCAATCTAAATACATTTAATTGATTCTCCTGTTGAGGTTCGAACCCGGGAGGAGTGACCACCGCCAAAACGGGTCATTTCGGGTTGACCCGAACCGAACCGTCCACTTAATTAAATTAATTCCTTAGGGTAATTATGATATTACCCTTGACCTGGAAAAGACAATTCTACCCCTAGACCGTCAAAACATAAAATTTTCCCTTTTCAAGTCTGGTAAAGACTCATCCTAGTAAATATTCGTATTTTAGAGCCCTACATGGCTGGACCCAACCTTTTCATGCTGAACTAACTCCCCATGTTAGCTGTCTTAGCAAGGGTTCAGAGGTCTGGTTGTAAACGCATCAATCCGTGTGAACCCGGTTTAATCGTAGGTATTCTAGACACATTAAGATATATTCAGCATAGCCATTTTTAGAGCTGTTACATTATCCCCCCCCCCCTTAGGAACATTCGTCACAGAATGACACTACAAACTACTAGCGTATGCTATTCAGATCATAACATAAATATCATTCACAAACAAGCAATATCAACAAAGAATGGAGAGATAAGGAAACTTAGACTTAAGAGTAGGAAGTCTAACCTCAAGAGTTGAAAAGATGAGGGTACCGGGATCTGATATCGGCCTCGTCCTCCCAAGTAGCACCTTCAACAAGATGATTCCTCCACAACACCTTCACTGTGGAAATCTCCTTGTTCCTCAGCCGCTTGATCTGTCTGCCTAAAATCTCAGCAGGTACCTCCTCATAGGACAAGTCTTGATTCACCCCCAAACGTTCAACAGGTAGAATCGATGCTACATCACCTAGGAACTTCTTTAACATAGGGACATGAAAGACTGGATGAACAGAAGCTAGCTCTGCAGGCAATGCTAACTCATAGGCCATCTCACCCACAAGCTGTAGGATCTCTTATGGCCCAACATACCTCGGACATGACTTCCCTTTCCTTACAAACCTCATCACTCCCTTCATAGGTTATATCTTCAAATAAACGTGGTCACTAAACTCAAAATCTAAGGGCCGTTTTTTGTTGTCAGCATAATACTTCTACCGTTTGTAAGTAGTAGCCAACCTGTCCCTAATAACTTTGATCTTTTTTAAGGCCTCATGAATGATCTCTGGACCTAAAATAAATGACTCTCAAACCTTGAACCACCCAACAGGAGACCAACATCTCCTACCATACAGTTCCTCAACCTATTCCATCCCAATGCTGGAGTGATAATTATAATTATACGAGAATTCTAAAAAAAGCAGATAGCCGTCTCAACTACAACTGAAGTCATTCATGTACGCCCTAAATATGTCCTCAAATGTATTAATAGTCCGCTCTGCCTGCCCATCTGTCTGAAAATGAAAGGCAGTACTAAGCTTTACATGTGTGCCTATGCTCTTTTGGAAGGATCTCTAGAAATGTGAAGTAAACTGAGCTCCTCTATTTGAAATTATAAACAAAGGAATCCCATGCCATCTTACAATCTCAATAATGTAGAGTCTCACATAATCCTTGTCTCTATAAGTAGCCTTCAGTGGGATAAAGTGGGCAGACCTAGTCATCTTGTTCATAATAACACATATGGAGTCAAGATGTCTTCTAGTCTTCGGAAGACCAACCACGAAGTGCATATTAATCGCCTCCGATTTCCAAGTAGGAACCTCAATAATATAAGTATGAAAACTACTTTTAATATGTTCTACCTTAATCTATTGACAATTAGGACACTTGGCCACATATTTTGCAATGTCCATCCTTATTACATCCCACCAATAGATCTTCTTAAGATCATGATACATCTTTGGGGAACCTGGATGTATGCAATATTTGTAACCATGGGCCTCTACAATGATTCTGGTCGATAAATCATCCACATCTGATATACACAACCTCTGCTTCTAGCAAAGTAATATGTCACCTCCCAGAGCAAAAGACCCATTCAGCTTAACAGACACTGAGTCCTTCATCTCCATCACACAGAATCAAGATGCTGACCCTTTTTGACCTCAACTACTAAGGAAGATTCAAAATTAGGATGAACTGAAACACCCCCACAAGTAGAGTCAACTAACCGCATACCCAATCTGGCCAGTCCGTGTATATGTTTCACCAACTCCTACTACTTATCCTCAACGTGCGGTGTAATTCCCATGCTCATCCTACTCAAAGCATCAACTATAAATTAGCCTTACCTGGATGGTAGTGGACATTCATGTAATAGTCCTTCAATAGCTCCAACCACCTTCTCTTAGGTAGATTCTACTCCCTCTATGTGAACACGTACTAGAGACTTTTGTGGTTTGTGAACACATCCACATGCACTCCATACATGTAGTGCCCTTTAATTCAAACACCACAATTGCCAACTCCTTGTCATGAGTGGGATAATTATTTTCATGAAGCATGAGCTCTCTGGACACATAAGTTATAACCTTACCACCCTGCATAAGAGCACAACCCAAACCAACCGTAGATGCATCACAATAAACAATGTAATTCTCACCACACTTAGTCAAAGTAAGCACTGGGGCTGTGAGTCTGTTCTTGACCTCCTGGATATTATTCTCACAAGTCTCCGCCCATTCAAACTTGACTTTCTTCTTCGTCAAGGATTTGAGTTGGGCCGCAATGGAAGAAAAACCCTCCACGAACTCGCGTTAATAATCAACAAATCCCAAGAAGCTAAAAATATTTGTGGGATTAAGAGGTTTTGGCAAGTTCTTAGCAGCCTCAGTCTTCCTCTACACCTTTTCGAACACAACATAACCTAGAAAGGTCACTCATCTAAGCTTGAATTCACACCTGCCTAATTTGGCATACAAATGATGTTGTCCAAGTACCGGCAAGGTTAGTCTCAAATGTTGTTCATGCTCTTCCTTGGTCTTAAAGTAGATGAAAGTGTCATAAATGAATAATATG
Organism: Solanum pennellii; assembly: GCF_001406875.1. Taxonomy (NCBI): domain Eukaryota; kingdom Viridiplantae; phylum Streptophyta; class Magnoliopsida; order Solanales; family Solanaceae; genus Solanum; species Solanum pennellii. The sequence goes on from NC_028644.1 coordinate 16,318,024, forward strand.
ACGAAAGAGTCAAGGCATTCATGGAAGACTCTGCTAATGAGATCCATAAATGCAGCAGGTGCATTTGTGAGATCACATGAAATAACTAGGAATTTATAGTGACCATAAAGGGTACGAAATGTTGTCTTTGGGATATCTCTATCCCTAACACTGAGTTGATGGTACCCTAAACGAAGATCGGTCTTCGAGAAGAAACTAAACCCTTGGAGTTTTTCTAATAAGTCATCTATTATTGGAAGTGGATGCTTATTGTAGATAGTTACTTTTTTGAGTTGTTGATAATCGATACCCATTCTATGGGTTCCATCTTTCTTTTTACAAACAAAACTAGAGCGCCCCAAGGGGATATGCTCGGCTGATTGAAAACACTTTTCAATGAGATATTTTAACTGCAGCTTCAACTCTTTGAGTTCAGCTAGAGACATTCTGTAAGGTGGAATTGAAATTTTTTTTGTATCGATTTCTAAGTCGATCCCAAAGTCAATCTCTTGAGGGGGAGGAACTCAAGGAAAATCATCAGGAAATACATCTTGGAACTCATTAACTAGTGGCACTGAGTCTATGGATGCAATGTCATGATCTAAATACTTAATACTCACAAGATGACACAATAACCCCTTGGAAATCATTTTTTTGGCCTTAAAGTTCGAAATCAAGGGATTAGGATGACATGAGTTGTACCCCTCCGAAACTAGATTAGAGAAACGAAATCTCACAACCCTACTATGGCAATCCATACAAGTATAAAAACTATGAAGCCAGTCCATGCCAAGAATAACATCAAAAGCATGCATTGTTAACTCAACAAAGTCTGCACACATAGTTTTACCACTTAGAACTATTGGGAAAACCTTGTATACTCTATCCGTTCTTGCAATTCTCCTAAAGGTGTACTAACCACAAAAGGATCATGCAGAACATCAGGAAATATCTTGAAAGTGAGAGCAAGCAAATGAGTTACAAAGGAAAGGGTAGACCCTGGATCAAGTAAAGCATAAATAGAAGTTGAAAATACTTGCCACATACCTGTGACCACATCATCAAACATCTCCTTCTCCTCCCTGCCCTTGATGGCGTAGAATCTGTTCCTCTTGGGAGGATGGGATGCAGCTACACCCTGTGGATTGGGCCTAGGCTGAGCATTACCTCCAGCCTAACCCCGGTTCTGTGGGCAGTCCTTAACCATGTGCCTGCTCTTATCTCAATCGAAGCAGTCATTAGTGCCCTGTCTGCACTCTCCACTGTGAGCATGGCCACACATAGAATAGTCCTTTTTGGGACGCTGCATCTCACCTCCATTTTCCCTTCTTGTGCTCGGGTCTTCCTCCTCTAGGTTTTATACTCCTGTGAATCTTAGAGTTCCCTGAACTCTCTTGCCCCTTTTTAAATTTGGGCTGCTCACGGATGCCACAGTTTTTCGTGTTTCTCGCATTTCTACGACCTGCCTGATCAGATGTCTTAGGCCTTGTAGCACCCCTTTTCTTCCGGCTATCCTCTACCTGTTGTACATGCACAATCAACCTAGAGAGGTCCAAGTTATCGTAGATCATCGCAGATCGACACTCCTCCTCTAGATCTCTGGTGATTCCTTTGAGTAACCTACTCATCTCATCATTGTTGTTAGATACAAGTGAAGTAGCATGCCTGTATAGTTTAACAAACTTTAGGGAATACTCCCTTACACTCATTGATCTTTGCTTCAAGGTTATAAACTTCTCAACCTTTGGCCTCCCTCATTTCACATGGTAAAAATCTCTCCAGGAACGTTGTCCTAAATAGTTCATAAGTGACCGGAAGTCCTCCTAAAGCTCAGTTATCCTGCCACATCATGCACTAAGTTTGTGCAACATCCATAAGCTGATAAGAAGCCGACTCTATTTTCTCAATATTTATTGCCCCCATATCCACCAAAATCTTATGCACGTCGTCCACAAACTCCTGGGATCCTTTAAAGTCTTCGACCCTGTGAAAATAGGAGGATTCATCCTCTCAAAGTCTCGCAACCTTTTATCCATGCTAAGAACCGGGGGTTCTCCCTCTGAACATTCTGACGGTTGACCTGGTTAGTCATGGCCTGGGCCTGCATAGTGATTGTCTGTCCCATCTGGGAAAGAGATGCCCACACCTCCGCATTAGTCTACCAAGCAGGGTTAACCGGCATAGCCACTCCTTCTCCTCGAGCCTGGGGTGGAACCTGATTATCCCCAGTAGCTGCTCGTCCTTTCTTCTGCCTAATGTTTCTCTTAATATTCATTTTCTGAAAACAACAAAGATTGATGTTAGACACCCTCATGACGTAAAGAAATTATAAATTAGGAAAAGGCACGATAAGATTAGAAGAAGGGAAATTTTCCTACGCATCATGCAGTCTCTAATTAAGGATAGTGGTACACTTCACTACCATGACTTAGAAACTACTCGATGTGGTGGATGTAAACTTATAATATTCAACATTTAACCTAACTCTCGGATACAAACTTTGTCATTCCAGGAATCTAGACCTCAGACGAGACTGTCATCGTTGACCGCTCAGAGGTCGCAGACAAGACTACATGCGTCGTTGCTACTTTATCTAGGTTAATTTTAGAGGAATATTTGAATTTTTTGTTACTTAACATTCATGTAATTCATTCTATTTAAACTCATAGACATTCGTAATAAACCATGTAAAATTAAGATTATCAAATGAAAGAAATAATTTTAATTGGATTAACCGTATTTTTGCCAAAATGGCACCAATGAAAAGACTAAAATGAAAGTTGAAATGAAACACTAGTGGAACATGCTCCACTATCTAAAGCTTACATCTAAGATAAAAAATAACAGTAGACATCCTCAAAATCATGATGGCCTACCATATTTGGATGAAAGCTCCATGTTCGGATCGCTGCAACGTCGTACTGTAAGCTTTAATGTCCACTTATGCCTGCGCCTAAAAGTAGATATTGTATGGGGTTAGTACACACTTGTACTAAATATGGGTATATGCAAGCACACACCAAGGAGATACATGACTAAGAATATCTCTTTCCGAACAACATGATCAATAGAATGTTGAGTCAGTGAACTTGCCAAATTTGGATTATGAAAGTCAGTCGACTTGCCAAATTTTTAATAGGAAAGTCAGCGGACTTAAAAAAATTTGATTTTGAAAGTCATTCCATGAGAGTAACATGCATCATTATAAGTATTGTATTGCACACAACACATAATATCTTACAAAAAGCACATAATATATTGCATATAGGACATAACATCTTTCATATCATTCATTCATATGTCATAAGACCTTGGATCATTGACTTGACATTAAGACTTCCCAAAATTAGGGCTCAACATATGGGACCTCAACTAAGGATCCTTCTTTAGCAAATTCAAAGTATTCTTCATTCATTCACACGTACTTCATTCCATTCATTCATAAGCTCGTGTAAGCACAAGCTATACCTAGGATGTAGTCTAATACTTTCATAGGGTTGGCTGTGTAATGGCAACGAATGACCTAGTGTCATTACTTAAGTCTATCTCACCTCATGATTATCCTATCCTAACACCTTTGGCATCGTTAATTTTATATATATGTATGCTTTGAGGCTGGCCTCATTCTTTCTTTGGGAACATTAATTTTAACAGACATAGATCAAGTGAGCATCGTGAAATCAATTGTCTGCCCTACACCGAAAAGAGGTTGAATCACTGGCCAAAGTTACCCAAACATGCTAGCGTATATAGGGAGTTTATCCCTGCTAGATCCCTATATTGTCAGTATAGGTTCAAAGACTAGAAGGTATAAGGAGACCCATACCTGGCATGCCGAATTGTCTCATCTCATTAAATTTACGTGAACCTCCTCCCTTCCCAAAGGAAGGAATCAACGCTTATAACTAGCCTATCGGTGGTCAGTATAATGTTCCATTACATTCAACTTATACGTCATAGAAGTTGGCTTGTAGCATGAGGACATCATAGCTCAGTAGATGATTTCCCATCTCATCATCAGTATTAAGTATACATTAATCTTAATACATTCATTAGAGTGTTCATAGAGACTGGTATCTTCATTAACTTTACACTCACATAGGTGGGTACGTCTTGGTAACATAAACTTAGGCTCCTTTGAGATTTCCCTCACCTTTCTCATTATTCTCGTATCATGTTGTCACCATACTCTTAAACTTTAGCAAATTTAATCTTCATAATTACTCACCACTTTACGTGAATGTTCATTTTATCATATGCCAATGCACTTGGTCATTTAGTATGTATCACACTCTTACTTAACCTCTTTAGGGTTTCATTATCTTATGAAATAACAACAAATTCATTTACTTTAAAATGTATGCTAGACTTATGAGTCCACACATACAAGCCATGAGGCTTTATTATTAGTTTGTCTAAGTGATTCATATTTACCCAAGATTATGTGGTACAAGACTTATACATCTTGTAGGTATGCCAAGATATTGATTTCGATCTTTAAAGGAAGAATTCATTAAATATTTGTTTATGTAATACTTATGTGTCAATACGTAATTACGCAAGGGAATCTGATTTCAATTACATTGAGTAACACTTAAGCTTATAGTATACTTGATAATTGCATTTTCAGATTTGGGGGACCTTAGTTCGATCCCCATCACTCCCATTATATTTTCTGTTCTTTTTCTCCTGTCATTTTCGTTTAAGGCAAGAAGGTTTTATGATGAATCCCCCACAAGATCATTCTTTTTCTTTTAATTTATCACTTCACTTTCTCACCTACACAAGAGGTTGTGGGTTTAATTCCCACACACCACATTCATTTTTCATCCTTTATTTTTATCCTAACTCTCTCATCTATTCATGAGGTGTTGGGTTCAAACCCCACTCACTACATCTATGTTTCCTCCTTTATCTTTCTCCAAACTCTCTCATATGTTCATGAGGTTGTGGGTTCGAATCCCCACAGCCTCACCTTATTTTAATTTTCATTTTATTCTTACCTTCTCATTCTGCCAAGAGGTTGTGGGTTCCCACATACCTCATTTTTATTATTTCTTTATTTTAATTCTTGTTCTCTCTCCTTCATCCGTCCAAGAGGTTGTGGGTTCGAATCCCACACGTCTCACTTCATTTATCTTTCTGTCCCCTTAACTTTTCACTTAAACTTTATCCCATTTCGAATCACCCTTATCACATTTTTTTTAAAGATTTCTTGTAGTGAGGTCTTGGGTTCATTCACTACTAACCTTACATGTTTTAAATTTATATTTAAACATTCCAAAACATCAAGCATTTGCTCGAAACAAAATTTCCAGAATGTTGGAATGTTGATCACGTTTTTCCAGTCCCTTTTTGCAGCATTTAGACGTTAGTTCTTAGGACATTTCGTGGATCATTTAGTACATCTTTAGGTGAATTTTCATGGTTACATTTGATCAAGAGTTGGAACACAATTCAGCAACATCACACCACTTATGAACATCAGGATTTACACAAGCAATTGCACGTAAAATTCAAGAAATTAAACAAGTCATTTGACGCTCCAATCCGTGACTACATATTTTCGGAAAAAACTCTTTTATTACTCACATAATTCCGAACATACATAAATTTACATGCTTGGACCCAACCTTTCCTTGCTCAACTAACTCACCAAGTTAGTTTGCTTGGCTGTTGCAGAGGTTCAGAGGTCTAGTTCTACGCGCATCAATCCGTGTGAACCCGGTCAAGTCGTAGGCATTTTAGACACATTAAGCATGACTTAGCACATCCTTTTTTAGGGTTTGTTACAACCGGAGTGCCCCAAGGTGAGACACATGGTCGAATGAGACCTTTATATAACAAATCTTTCAATTGTTCTTTTACCTCTTTTAACTCTACTTGTTCCATTATGTATTGAGGAATAGCGATAGAACGAGCATTTGGAATGATTTTTTTCCCGAAATCTATCTTTATTTTGGTAGGTAATTAGGATAGATAAATAGGAAAGACTTCTGGAAACTCTTTCACTATAGAAACTGACTAACAGGAAGGTACCTAAGCACTTGAGTCATTAAATAGGACTAAGTGATATAAACACCCCTTCGAAAATAATTTTCTCTTAAAGGTACGGAATGAAATGACCCTTCGGCACATCTGCGCCACTACTCCGCTCTATGTCTGGATCATTAGGAAGCTGGAACTTGACAACTTGGGTTTTATAATGTATTGATGCATAACATGCATGAAGCCACTCCATACCTAGAATTAAATCAAAATCTACCATTTCTAAATCGACTACACTAGTCATGGTGTTCTTGTGATTGATGGAAATTGGACAATCATTACGATATAATAAAGTTTCCAATAGGTGTAGAAACATAGTAATGTTCATTAATTTTTTTAGGAAGAATCTCAAACTGATTTGCAACTTAATGAGTGCAAAATATAAACTTTCTCCTAGGTCTAACAAAGCATACACAACAAATGTAAAGACTTTGATAATACCCGTGACATCATTTGGAGAGTCATCTTGCTCTTGGCGGCTAGTGATTGCATAAAACCGGTTTCCTTCTCCGCTAGTACCAGAAATGAATCATCAAGGTGCCCTGACTGGTGGAGAAACTGTTGAAGATAGGTCTCTATTCCCCGGATTTCCACCTCTGTGGTTATTCTTGGGACACTGTTTCATGTAGTTCTCGTCTTAAACTCATTTGAAACAACCCGACTTGCAATCACGACACATACCGGCGTGGTTTCTACCACACCTACCACATACAGGAGCCTAACTACCTCCTTCTGACACACTACCTTGGGACTGGACTGTTCTAGCCTTAATGTACTGCAAATTCTTGCCATTATACTTACCAAGATGATGGTGATGCCCGTTCTGTTTTTCAAATTGTGGTCTACATGAACCACCCTTATGATGATTAGACTAATTACTAGTCATATCTTTCTTGTTCCTGTACTCCTCTCTCCTCCTCGGTTTCTCCTCTGCAATTTGTTGCATATAGACCATTAACCTCGAAATGTCCATGTCCCCAATCAATATTTCAGCCCTACCTTCTTTGCTTTAAGCACGACCAAAACTAGAAATAAACTAGGTCATTCTGCTTCGCATATCCTATACCATCTCTGGAGCGTAGTGAGACACTTTTGTGAAAGTTAACCCAAACGCATGAACACTCAAGTAGTCCTATTTAAAAATAAGGAACTTCCATACCATTACTTCATTCAGTTTTCGGCCAGTTAAATAGTCTCAACATCTACCACATGCATCATATCAAAGACCTTCATCAACTCATGCACAAAGTTTTCCAGATTCATAGTAGTGCTCGAACCAGTGAAGTTGGGACGGTTAATTCTTAGGAACTCACGAATCCTCAATGTGTTAGCCTCTTCCTATCGAACTCTTCTATATTGACAAACCTGGTTAGTCCCCGCCTGGCTTAGCATTTTGATAGACTCAGAAAACTCCACATTGGTAATTTCCCCTTGAGGTTGCAATTTAGGTGCATTAGGTACCTCCGGCTCCACTACATTTCTTCTGGCTGGACAACCTCTGACTGCTCTTCGTTGAGGCATGATTCTGTCAAACACGGGCACACACGAATTAGAGGAAAACGTCTTGAAATAAAGTCTAACACACAATTTAGTATGAAAGAAGGGAGAAATTTCTAAATGTTATAGACTCCTAATCATTGATGTGGAGGGATTCACATCGATGACTACAATATACAAACACGGCTTCATAGACTCTATCGGACTCTTAATTCTTTACTCTGAAACAAAGTTTTTCACGTTTGGAACCGACACCATAGACGTGGTCGGCACCTGACAATCCTTGCATGCCTTGATCGAATCTTTGGCCTGGCTCACTTAACTCGGCGGAAGACTTAAATTAACTAAAGTATAAAGCTAGAACATTCTCATGAGGATATACTTTGAATAATTAACTAGGACAAAATAAAACACTTAAGTCAAAAAGTTAAAAATTCTTACATGAAAAAGAAAAAAGACTAAAGCTGAATTGTCTGACTATCCATCTGTCTATGAAGCTTATACTACTAATAAGACGCATGTTGAGACAAACCCCACAACATTCCATAAAAAAGTATGAGAGAAAAGCAATTAAATTGTCCTCCGGAATGCAAGGAGGCTCACCAATGACTTTGAATGCTCAAGCAAGATCAACGAGGCGCTGGATGTTGATCTTGCTTAATTACCGTCCGCATCATAAGACGATGCAGACCAACAGGAATCAGTACATTGAATGTACGAGAATTAGAGTAGCAATGTCAAACACCAACTACTAAGTTTGAAAGGATAAAAAATGAACTTACATTGTCTATGCTCAACTAAAGAAGTTATAACTAAACATAAAACAATAAAGACACATGCAATATATATATATATATATATATATATATATATATATATATATTACAAAAAATATAATCACTTGTTTAATTAAAGGTTATACAATAATAAACTCAACTTTACTCATATATGAAAGTAATACAGTTTGTTTGGTAGATTTTCTAACCGACAACCTTCACTTTGAGCCTAAGCGATGGTATAATGTCTTACTTCACGTTGCAAGAGGACTTCTTTATACCTTGTCATCGGTATAAACCTGAACTACTAAGTGGATACACTATTCTATGCTAAGAAGCACTGACAAATAATCTAATGATTATGACCCTTTATTTGTCCATGCTAGCTACGTGGTTTATGGAGACTACAGTTGATTTGAACTTCTATCCGTATATCGATGCTTAGTACTATGCCCAAAATACTTAGCTCTTATGTTTTTAAAACAACTTCTTCTCTGGTTTGAGTTAATCTCTCAAACTTAGCTTTAAAAACTGTCTTAAAAATTGTAGTTTCGATTTTCTAAACTAGCCAAAGGCTTTATAGAAGTCTAGAATTCTCTCTTTCTCAAAATATGAAAACATTTATTACTTGTAGGGACTACATACTTCCCTACGACTTTTGAGAAATGAACTCATTCTTTGCTCTTTGCTTTACTTGAAACTCAACTCTTAGAGAATGCTTAGTTCCCTTATAACTTTTGGTAATTAAAATCAATTCATTACTCTGTAATCACTTTGTAGCGTGATCCTTAAAATAAAGTAAAAATTTTTGTTTAACACTCTTGAAAATTTTAAGAACTCAGATTGACATGCATCTTAACTTTAAGACTTGACTATTAACTTCTTTTACTTTGATCTTAACTTTCCTTGAATTCGATGATGGATTCAAGGATCATGATATCATGTTTATGGATGATTTCATGATGTTTCGATGTACTTATGAGTGTTGAAATCAATTAGGAATTCTAGGTACATCACTTAGAATCTCGTTTAAATAGATGGGGTAAAATGGGATCTCGAGGTGACCCTGACGCTCTAAGAGGCGCCGTGTTCTAGAGTATGACAAATAGAGACTGTCCTACGGGGTTCTAGCTTTTGGGGTGCACCAGGCCCTGTGAGACAGCGGCTGCTTTGAGAGCCAATGGCAGGCGCGGCACTCCAAGGCTTGTCAGACGGAATTTCTGACTTTTCTTCTCCAATTTTCAATTCTAAACCATCTAAGCACCCATGAATCTCACCTGAAACACTTAGGATAACTAAATACTTTAATACCCAATAGTTTAGGCTCGTAAAATAACCCAAAAACACGAATCAAACAACTCAAGGTATGCTACAACCCAACAAATAGGAATTAAACAGTATTTAATCAAAAACTTCGATGTTCATCATTCTATATATTCTAACTAGCTATATTAAAAATATTTTTGTGTGGGTGGATTAACCCATCACAGAAAGATCTCACATACTTAAAAGAGATCACCCGCGATGAAACTCACATTTTAGGAGGGGAATTTTTGCCTTTTCCACATCCCAAAAGCATTTCATTCAAAAAAACAATATACGATCAAGAACATCAAGAAAAATCAAGGCTAGGGTTCATTTTCCAATGTTTTTCTTCGGAATTCATAATATAAAGGTATCTCAGACTACTCATTTTGGTTGATTTGGGTCTTCCTAACGTCGTACATCTCAATTTAATCTTTAATCTAGAGTTATGACCTTTGTTTTCAGAAGTCTTGATATGAGTTATGTTATTGATTCTATATTCTACATCCTTGATCACAAATTGTTATAATTATTATTATACTTTGAGATCCTTGAATTGTTCATATCTATTTCTTTTAGAATGAATTTTATTTTGAGTTATAATGTTTATAATATTTTGAACAAAATATTATTTTCTCAAACTAATTTCCTGTGAAAAAATTAGGAGTTTTGGGAAAGAGTTTGAACAAGATGTGAGCCAAAACATTTTAAAGTATCTTTTAAGAAGAGTTAAGCGAGCAAAAATGTCTCCAGAAACTATAATTTTTTACATTGAGAAGAAGAGAACTATGATACATAAATAGTATGATAGTCCAGTATGCAATCAATGTGTGAGTCAGATGACATCTTGATATGCAATTTATGTTTATTCAGTACGATTGCCTCAGTCATTAATAATAATATCACAATTAAAATTAGTTTTAAACTATTTTTCTAAGAGCAGTTACCATTATGATGTGAGAAATATTTTAGAGCAGTTACCTTTTTAAGAGGATAGTTTGAGCAATTATCTTAAAATAGAGAAAGAATATGTTTTATTTATTTGAGCATGAGTGTGTATGTGTATGTACACAGACATACACACACATATATAGACACGCACAACTCTTATAACCATGACTAAACGAGGAGCAATCAGGAGATTTCTCTATCAATTGTGTCGAATGGGTGTATTTGATATTCAATAATAATATTTTGCTAAACAATAAAGTTTATAATATATCATTTAAGGCGATCAACACTTTTGTGTGATAATGCTTCTTAAATTTGCATGCGTAAAAATGGATAAATTCAATCAAAAATAAATTAGCTCATTTGGGCTTAACATATAACTTAATAAGACATAACAAAAAAACCTAACAGAAAAACCAACTTCCAGTCCCACCCAAAAATTAATCACTTTGAGTACTTCCTTAAGTCTAGGGTTTTGTAAATCAACCTCTTTTCATTCATTGCCTTATTCCATTACCACCAGAAGGATGTTCCCTATTAGGGATAACAACAAGTTCCACCTCCTCAAAAGATTGATCAATATTAAATTAAACATGTTACTTCCTTTCTTAACGTACAAATAAGAATAAGTGTTCTATATTTTCCTTACATTCTTGTTCATACACCTTAGCTGATGAATGTGCCTCTGCAATTGTGTTCTCTAAATTAGTGGATTGTACTCCTTGTGCGCTACTTCTGATATTATCTCAAGGAGGGATGTTTAATTAGCTGACTTCAATGTACTTTTTATTCACTCTTTCATCATCTTGTGGATCCTATATAAAGTACTTTTAGATGACTATAAATAGAGTTGGTTATATAGTTAATTATTATGTAAGGATTAAAATAACCAGGTTTCATTGAAACAGTTCAAAATACATCAAAAGTTTAAATATGAGGAAAAAGGGCATTTCTTTAGTACTATTATTTTAGACTTAACTCAATTTTTTCAATAAACATAACCAATAAAATAAAAAATAATATAGACATAAAAAAGGTCACAAATAACCTTTCCTTTTGAGGTTTTGACTATAAATGATGGACACCATTTAATTATAATTTTTTCCATCAATATCAATACTTGAAATTTCATATGTGCATGACAAGCATAAAAATTATCATAAATATTGCAATATTTAATTTTTTTTTTCGTAATCGTACTCTTACAAGATATTATTACTCAACTTATATTTGAGTAAGGTTATCATAGAGATGTACTTTTACAATAAGTGTATTTTTATAATGAATGTCTACAATCTTATAAGCCGAACGGTATAGAGACAAAAAAATAACATAAAAAATAGTTCTAAAGAAAATTAGGTCATTACACATATATGGAGATATAAAGATGTTGTTTAAATGATGTATGAGTGTATGCAAAATATTTAGCTTAACCAGTTCTTTATATGTATATATATGTATATATATATATATATATATATATATATATGTATATATATATATATATATATATATATATATATATATTTAGTAGTATAATTTAATATGAATACATGAAAAATATCACCTACTGTGAAATATTTTTTTATGGGTGATCCTTCACTTAACATTACAAATTAAGGTACTAATCCTTTTCTTCGCTTTTATTTTAGTTGAAATGTTGTGTTACTTAGAATATTGAATGTTTCAGCTAGGTGTTAGATATTATCACCCTTAGTCTACTTAGAGTTATCTAATTCTCGCACAGATGTTTCCAAGGGGGGATTATTTTAGCACCTCGGTATTTGAAAGAGCTAAAAATAGTAAGAACTATATTTGAAATAGAAAAGTCTTAAATCTTGCAAGTTAGGAATAAGTTCTGAATTGTTTGTTGAGTTGCAACGATCATAACTTCTTGTACTTGATGAGTTAGACGACCCATATAATTGAAACGAATGGCCTTGGAATCTCTTTACATGGCCATCGGTTTTCCTAGATTTGGAGCTCGTATCAAGAAGATATGCTCGTTTGAAGTTAAGTTGTCTATTAAAAGAAAGTTACCAAAACATATGAGGGGTATTCTGTTCTTTTCGTTAACCAATCTGATTAAATTTTTTTTTGTAATATTCAGGGGCCTAAACAGATTTTGTTACGTTTTCACAAACCAAATTTATAGTTAGAATTTTGAGAGGAGTTCATAAAGAGGTGAAAAGGAGAGAAAGTCTAGATGTTCGTCAAGATTGTTGAGTTTTTTTGCGGATTTCACCATGGGGATGATCCCTAAGAGGTATGCGAGTTCTCATAGTATTGGGCTCATTCACCGACCTGTCAATGATGTTATTTTGAGTGTGCTTTCATTCTGGAAGTTGAAGTATTTTAGTTCTTAATTTGTGTTATTGAAGTATTGTGTTCGTTCATGAATTAGAATGCGTTTGATGAGTGCTTCGGATAATAGTATGGAACTTAAGTTTTTTTATTGATTATATTCTTGTGTAATTTTGTTAACTATTAGATTGTAAGTGATTGGGGAAGAAACCATTCGATTTTAGGCCAATTAGGGTCACAAATTTATGGGAAAAAATCATCAGGTTTTCTACGTAGTGCCTAGGGCGACTTGGAATGATGTGCCAGAGGTGGAAGGCACATTACACCAATACTGCACCATGAGTATTGCTATGTTGTTTAAGGGCTGGCACCCTACACCACTCAGTGTGCCACGGTCGCTTGACCCCAACTTTTCTTCGTCATTTAGCCCATTTTAGTTCTTTGAGAGGGTAGCTTTACTCCCCTTTGATTCTAACTACTCCAAACTACTTCTAAAAATCTAGAAATAATTCATAACCTGAACTATAACCTTTTGTTCATAATTCAAAATCAAGGTAGAGCTAAGAGTCATGTCTTGAGAGTTCTTCAAGTCATTTTAAGAAGTTGTATACAAATTGTTTTAAAACTTATTTTGAATGACTTTAACAATGAGTTGAGGAAGAGTAGAGCTGATCTTATTTTCTTTAAAATTATATATGGGAACTCAATATTCCCAAGAGCAAATATTTTTACATCTAAGATGAGAGGAAACAACGATGAAAGAGTTCATGAACTGTTTTAAATAATATAGAATTTTAGAGAAACTTTTTCAGTAATACTCTCAAAGTGGAGGAAGAGGAAAAGTTATATTTAAAACATCATGAGCTAAGTTAAGTTTTTGGATTCGTAGTGAGCACTGATATGGGGAGAGTACTAAAAACTCACTGACCCCATAAACTATGTAGTCATCATTAAAGTATCATACCTTTTAGATAACTCATTTATTGCATTTTTGAATAGAGAAGAGGATCCACTTAGTTAAGGAGTTCTACCGGGTAAAGTATCGGACAACTCTGGCAATGCGGGTTAGATGATGTATTGTCACATATCTGATTGTAACAGCCGGTTACCGTTCTTATAAAAAAGTTAACAGGGTAAAACTTTGGATCGAAATATTTTTCTGTAGTATCTTGAAATTTTCCCAAACTAGTCCATATTTAGATTAAATCGGAGTCAATAAAGTCTAGGGAAATATGGTAACAAATGGGAGAACTTATTATGATTTTGATCACATGAGTATATAGCTTGAACATTATGGAACCCGTAAAACTTTACAGAATTGAACTAAGGCGAGTAGATCTCCTAAAACTAATCTTATCATGAAAGAGTATTTTCGCAATGTCATGGGATTGAAGTGTGTTGTGATATGTGGGTTTGAAATTATTGAATTTTCTAATTGTTTCCATGAAAGCCACCAATGCGGCGCCGCTGTAGCACGGTGAGGACAGTTGTGGCGGGATATACGCGACATAAGTCAAAATAAAACTCTAAAAATGTTTTATTCTACACTTTTCAACGTTGAGAGGTAAGGAACAACGCAAAGGTATCTCTTGTAGGTTTTCTGCCTCTTCTAAAACCAAAGATAATATTTTTACTACCCAAACCCAATTTTTAATCAATAGGATATAGTTTCTTGTGTAATTATCGATAGGGGAGGGTTTTATATTTGATTTATGGTGGGAAAAGCCCTAATCATGGTATGGGGATCAACTTTCCAACCTAGGGTCTATATTATTTATTATAGTCTGCGTAACTAAGTCCAGTGTATTGACTATCTTGTTATATTTATTGGTTGTAGATCAAGAACAGGCGCAAGAGAACCAGTAAAAAGAAGAATCAAGTTCCTTAGGGGGTTCAAGCTTTGTTCTAGGTAGGTGATGGATGTAATTTAATATTGGTATGATGTATTATAGTATTTACATCATTAGAATCCATTTATGTGTGGGAATGTTTTATTATTGATCACACTAATAAGAAATGAGGATGATTGAATAATTGTATGCCATGATTCATCGCTTGATTATATAATTATGAGAATGTACATTGTGATTGTAATTGTTTCTTATTAAATGGAACGCGTGTTATATTGTGACACATTAACTTGGATCAGGTGTCATGTTCCAATGAGCATATGGGATTGAGTTTCACATCCGGCACACTAACTTGGATCGGTACCATGTACCGGTATAGTATCAATTTGGGTATGAGTTTTGTGAGAGGTACAATGACCTAGAATATACGTTTATCTTGAGAGTGTAAAGTTGTAGTTTGTTCTTAGCTGATAATGGATGTTTTTAATATTCGATGTATGCATGTTTTTGTGTTGTAATGATTAATATGTGTTCCACTTCGGGATAGTCTTCGGATTCTACCTATACACTTGGTTGTAGATTGCTACAAAACATTCTCTTTCTTTGTTGAGTTTTGGAATTTCATTCCCCGAGGCTACCCCCTGGATATGGACACGAGACATAGGAGAGCAAGTGATCCCTAGCTAACCCTGTTGGCATGATCATAAGCATCAAAAGATAAACTGAATCATAGAAGCTATGTGAAAGCTATAATAATAAAAAATGATGGGGAATACAACGAAGATGTTAACTCAATACTAAGATGAATATATGTATGTCAGAAAATAGCCTCTAACTGACAAGAAATAATGGGACATGCCCCACCTAAGTCTAGCAAAACTAAAAATAATGAAACAAAAATACTAAAAGAAAATCATGATTATTGTCCTTGGAAAATGACGACTCACAACTGATTCTGCTGAAGTCGAGATTGGCAACCGATCTACACATGATCAGGATACTGTGAACCGGAACCTACATCACGAGAAGATTTATCCCAAAGTATGCATCATTAGTTGAAAGGTATTGAGCATGCAGGATAATATACATCTGAAATAACATATAACTGAACAATACAAATAAACAAAGATATAATATGAACATGATATAGCTATTTAATGCTGATCTAACTAGATGTAAGGACCATGATCTAACTTGATTCAAGGCTTTCTAAAATGCTGACTGAATACTGATTGATCTGTAAATTTGGTCAATGCAATAGAGTGTGACTGAATTGTGGGAGCTATTAATGACTGACAATTAAACCACATGAGATAAATGTAGAGTGCGATTTATACGCCCCATCGAGAGGATCCAATATACATGTCCAAAGGTAAAGAAGCATGGTTGTGTAATCACTCAAATGTTTCCCACAAAGGGGACTTAAAACCTACCTTACTAGTAGTTCTTGGACTATACAGGTATTCTGCACCTTAGTACAACTCGATATTATACTACTCCCAATAAATTAAGTTGTTAACATACCATGACAGAGTTTCTATAATAATGGATGGCTCAAAACAAGACATTCAAACAGAGAATAGAACAATTAATCAAATATTAATGCATTTATGACTGAGGCATGCATAACTGAATGAGTGATATATCAGACCGAGCATGTATAATTCAAGATCTAAAGAAAAACATTGCTAGGGTTATGAAATTCATGCAATAATATGAAACCCCATGTCTAGATAATTTTGAGGGAATAAAGTCTAACTTAAAATTAGGGACCTAATAGGAGAAAGGAACAAAGTGGTGAAATACAACATACGAGGTGACGAATTCCATGGAGAATGTTTTTGATTTAGGGTATGTAATAAATGGAAACTTGTTGCGTTCTTGAAGTAGAGTTCTTAACCATTTTCTCCTCTCTTGATTCTAATTTTCTATGTTTTAATTAATAATTTAGCATAGGTAAGTTATAATTATGTTTCCAAGCTTAAACTTACTAAAGCCTCATAATTTAATCTTTTAGCGATGTAGCTTAGAGTTCCAATGAAATAGGAAAAGACTAAAGACCCCTGACTTAATTGTTGTCGTAGTGACATACGAAGAGGACATATAGGTCGTAGGTTTATCTACTACGTAGATTGAGGTCTTAGTTCAAATTTTCTTGAAAGGAGAAAAATAGTTTACTTGAAGATCGAATTTTAGCTAATTCGGTTGCGTTGTAACGAGGATTAAATAAACAATCATATCATATATCATGTGACATTTAATTACTTTGTGCTAAGAGTTATGCCCACTTGAATTTCTAAATAAACAACTTCCCCCTAAATGACTACTAACCTTCACTAATGGTAAGACCTACTATCCACAGGTCTAACTACATACCGGGTTGGTCTTTTGTGGTTAGCATCTGAGGCTGAGTAAAGGGACCCTAAATCTACAGACATAGAGTACTGACTGTTTCATGGTCTACATAACGTATGTCTTTTCTCTCGGTCGAGACTTAGCCAATTTTGTGAGCTAGGTTTTGGGAGGGGTTGCGGCGCTGCACTACGGATCTTCACCATGAACCGTAGGTCAAAGTACGATCAATTAATGGTGACCGTATGTTGTACCTGCAATTTCTGAAAACTTGAAATATGGTCTATTTTTGGATATGATGTGGTGCCTTATCTCTCCATTGGGAAAATTCGTCCTCAGATGAAAAATAGACAAGATGAAATGGAGGGAAAAGGCGTGCAATTCCTACCACCAAACAATGGAAACTTGATTTCTGGCTGACCTTAGTTAAAAGAATAAGCAAATACGCTGAAAATTTAAGTACAAAATTAAGGAACATGATACTAAGATTGCTCTTATGAATAAAAAGCTGAAAATCTTAAGATGAACTATAACATTGAGATGGAGTGGAATCAAAATGCTTGAAAGATAGCTATTATTATAGGTGATATTTATAAGACTAAGCGTATCATCCCAAATACCCTTGAAGTAGATCACAAAAAAATGTCAACATGCCCTCTGAGGTTTGAATTGTATGATGTACCAGCCCATCTTTATTTGGATGAAATGTTGTGCTAATGTTCACCTAAGTATCAAAACATTTTTTATATGACTTCCATAAATGAGAGGTACACCAAGGACCTATATTTAATATTATTGACAAAGAAACCCGATGTAACCATACAATCACATTAGTGCTAAGCTGAGCATAGTCCTATGCCGAATAATTAGTTTTGACTGCCAAAAATTGAGAAAACCTAGTCATTCGGTCAATTATCAACAAATGAAGTCATGTTGTCTACGAGTACGAGGTATCCTTGTAATACAATCCATATTAATCATTTTCCACTTCCATGTAGGAATGTCTATCTCTTAAGTCATACCCCCTGATTTTTTATATTCTACATTTACTTGCTGGCAATTGAGGCACTTACTCACAAAATCTGCTATATTCCTTTTCATGCTTTTCCACCAAAAGACTTCCAAAAGATCGTGGTACATCATACTAGCGGCTGGATGAATAGAATATCTAGAGTTATGGGCTTCGTCAAGAATATGTTGTCTTAACTCACCCACATCAAGAACACACAATCTACTTTACATCCCCCATGGGAGAAAATCTCAGCACTCTGATTGTGGACTACACCCTTATGTTCATGAAATATTTGATAGTTGTCTTGCTTTTTGTTAACTTCTACTACCACTGAAGATTCGACCCCATTTAGAACTATTACACCACTATATGATATACTCATAAGGGGAACTCCCAAGTGGGCAAGCCTGTGAACATCCTTCACTAGTTCCCCTCTTGCTTCCTCAACATGTGCCACCCTACCTATAGATAATCTTCTAAAGGAATATCCTACTACATTTTTCTTTACCAGGATGGTAATACATACTCATGTCATAATCCTTCAGTAACTTATGTCATCTTCTCAGGGGAATATTCAATTCTTTTTCGGTAAATACATACTGAAGGCTCTTATGATATGTGGCCACGTCTACATGAAAATTACACAAGTAAAGCCTCCAAATCATATCTGTAAACATCACCGCTGAAAGCTCTAGATCATGAGTTGGATTGTCCTTCTCATTCACCATAAGTTTTGTAGAAGCAAAAGTTATAACTCTACATCGTTTCATCAACACACAACCTAGGTCGACTCTTGATGTATCCCCATAAATAACATAACCATCTGGACCCTCTAGTAGAATCAAAATGGGAATTGTAGTCAGATGACTTTTCAATTCTACAAAGCAATTTTCACAATCATCTTACCGCATAAACTTGACCATCTTTTGAGTAAATTTAGATAATAGAGAGCTATAGATGAAAATCTTACCAAAAATCTCTGTAACAACCGACTAGACACAAGAAGCTTTTGATATCTATAGGAGACGTAGGTCGAGGCCATTTTGCGCTGCTTTTATCTTCTATGAATCAAATTTTGATCCCCTTACTAGAAACAATATCATCAAGGATAGCAACGGATTGCAACAAGAACTCACATTTGCTGCACTATGTGAATAACTGCCGATCTTTAAAACACTGCAAAAAAAAATACTCAAATTACTCGCATGTTCTTGCTCATTTATATAGTAAATGAGGATATCATCAACAAAGATTGTTGACATCCCGTGAAAGGGTGCAACATCGCGGTGACTCAATTCAAAAAGAATTTAAAAAATGTTAAATGGGTAAAAGAGATTAAAGGCAGTCGTCACCTAATTTTTAGGAAAACTAAGAAACCAATTATCAAATTGACTTAAAAGTAAGTCAATGAAACCAGTTTGATTCTACATAAGTGGTTCAAGTTATTTCGAACAACGGGGTTAGGTACCTTTGAAATCCACTAGAGTGGGTCTCAACTGAATATATTTTTTCAAATGGATGAGAATAAAATAAAATAATGTACAAGTATAATAAACATGCAATGTACCCAATAATAAAATAAAATAATAATATATACCTAAGGTTTCCCAAATAGAGATATATACAAAATAATAAATAATGTAATTCAAACTTTGTTGAATAGCTTCAATGGGAAGAAGCAACTCCGGGTACCTGTAAGGACACTTACTAAAAGTATAAGTAATGAATAAATATGAATAAAAATGAATAAACCAAATATTACCTTAAAAATAAAAAACTCGTCTTATTACCTATGGAAGCCTTGTAAAACAGAGGTTATTTCTTTATCGGCTATTTAACAAATAAAATATAAAGTTAAACTAAATTTCCATCATTTAAAATCGGGAGAACTCCAAAACCGACGGAATTTTTTTATCATCGGGCAGTTTAACATGTTTTGCTCGCAATAATTTAAAAGAAAAATAATACATCAAAGATATATTAGTATCGACCCTTAAACTCACAACAACAATATAAGCAAGGACATAACACAATATATATATATAAAAAAGCAACATTCAATTCAATAACAATATTCAATAATAAGAAAGATTAACAAAAACATTAAACAATAATATATTTAGCAATAACAAGTACGAAATGTTAATATTGAAATTTTTTCGCCATGAATATTAGAAACGCTAAAAGGTAAAACAATATTAAAATGGAAAAGGGCTTAAAATCCCTCGAAGTATTAGAAATGGCACAAAACTACCCTCCATCCACCTATTGGATCCAAAATGCACTTTTCACTCACCTGTTTGTTCCAAAATACCTTTGTCATCCACCTTTGGGTTAACAATTAACCACTTATTTAACGGTTTGCAATTTAAACCATTTGAATAATTTTTATAAATACTTGGCGCTCAATAATTTGAGATAATTTAATTTATTAATATCATTTATACAGCAACCCACTGCCCAACCATTACTAATTAAACCCCAAAAATTAATAAATCAATTCTAATATCAGAATAGCCTAAATAATTCTAAAAAACGACGAAATTACAGATTATGGAAAATGTAATTCAAAATTTTTTGAGTCTTAATAAAAATTCCAATTAAATTTAGGTTGAACAACATATTTAGGAGGACACTTTCAATAGGATTCTCTTTCAAGCTTAAATTCGAATTTTATGATTAAGGTAAAGAAGTTATACGTTACTAATTAATTCATGCACTTTTTTTAATATGATTTAATAAATATTTATAATTTGTTTTAAATATTAAAACATTATTACATTTTCTAAAAAAAGTTATCTATTAAGTAACATCACATAATTGAGACGGGTGAATAATTAAGATGAACATAGTCAGACTTTTAAGTAATGGTGGGTAATAGATCGATTTATAAATTATATTAATAAGTTAAATTATAACAAATAGTTGAGATGGGGTGAATATTTCAATTCATCCATAGAGTTAACTGTGAACTGCGCAGGAATAATGTTCATAGCCGACTTGCCAAACCACGACCCGTTTCCCAACAAATGGACTGTCCTGCTGGTCCGTGGAATGGGACTGAGGCTTGTCGTTGGAAGCTATTCCCAGCACGCCTAACTCATGACCCACCAACTCCATCAGCGAGGCGTCGACGAGGCTACTGGCCGTCATTTTCCTCAGTAGATTGGGACTGGTCTTGACAACATTTGGCTCTTACATGAGTACCAAGATGAGGTTACTTTTGCATAAGCCACCCTCAACTTAGTCTTTTGGCCTATGTAGAGATGCATATATCGAAGGAAGGATTGAGGCAAAAAGATTTAACCCTAGGTAGGTGAGTTGATGAGTTAGAATGAAATGGTCTATTTAAGGCTAAACACATTTGGATCAAAGGGAACATTCACTTTATTTTATCATTCTGAAGAAGTGTCTATGATCACTTCCTAGCTTCTAGTGTCAATTCCCTTAGCTGGCCTAACCGGGCAAGTTCTAGTTAGGAGCCCAATGTTAAATAATCAAATTTCTCACACTCATTTTGAACATTATTGCACTATGAGATGATCGGAATAACCAATTCATGTTTTAGTTATAGGTCATGCAGTTGGTGCATTTTTCATGAGGTTCCAGTGGTTCCCCCTATTATGGCTAATGGAGATATTAGAGAGGTTCTCTTTACTCTAGCCGGGGCTATGACTACACAAGTAAATAGAGACATTGGGCGTAGGGTTAACGCTTTGGAGAGTAATATGGCCTCCAGATTAAGGGACTTTGTGAGCATGAATCCTCCTATATTTCTTGTTTATAACGTATAAGAGGATACCCAAGAACTTTTAAATTTGACGGGTCTCATTTTTTTATTAGCCGTCATGCTTCAGTATTTTTATGCTTCTACAGATACAATTGCTAATACATGCCAGTTCAACAGAACTTTAAGCACTCTCTTGGAGAAAATGAACCCAAGCAATAAAACCCCAAGAGAGGATCAATTTTGGAATGAAAGTAAACCCATGTTGTTGACTACTTTTCAAATCAATTCGACGGAGCCTCTTGGGGAAAGAGATCCCAAGAGTGAAGATTTCCCATACATTAAAAATACTTGAAGATTTATGGAGATAGAGTTCCATTCTTGCAGATCTAATGACCTTTAACCTTGTCTTAAATGATGGTATTTTGGGAAAGAGAGAGAAAGTAGAGAGAAGGTAGAGAATTTGAGTTTGGGAATTGTGGGGTGTTGGTTTAGTTTAATTAGGTTTATGTATTATATAACCCTTTAACTTATTTAATTATACACCCCTTAATTCTTTATTAATTAACTAACCAACTAACTAATTAATTCTCTCAACTTACAATTACGCAGTCGACACATACAAGGACATCTGAGACCACGACCTATGATTTATAGGTCCATGGACACCACCTTTCCTGAAAGCCATTGATTGTGATAGAGACTGTGTTTTTTGGGATTTTTTTTCTATATTTGTAAGTGTTTTCCAATGACTACCATCAATAGAGCGTCGAACAATCGACGTCTTGTCAATTGGCTCGTCCTTGTCTACTTTCAATTTGGCGGTTTTAGATTCTTTCCGAGTGTCGTCTCTAAGGAACTTAGGGTGGTCGTCGCAGAGTCATAACTGGACGATTTTACCCTAAACACACTCTAAAAAAGTTTCAAAACTTTTATACCAATTACAATTAATTTCCGAGTCTTAAAACCGCATGAAACGTGCAATGGCACACTAGTGTACATTTCACAATTCACTAGATGTCATGGATGTTTCCTGACGTTTTGACTCTAACACTTCCTAAATGTTTCAAACATATTATATTAGGCCAATAAACAGTGATCTTTATCTTAGTTCTTCATGCGAGAATCTATATTAGGTCTTAGAATCTCAGAGTGTTACATTACCCAAAACATAGGCTTTTGGCCTAAGTCGAGGGTGCACATGTCCAACTAAGAACTGGGCCAAAATATTAAACCATGTGAAGGAGGGTTGGTGAATTAGAAAGAAATGATCTATTTAATGCAAAACAAATTTGCATCAAAGGAAACATTCACTTCAATTGGTCAACCACTTTTAATGCTAGTTGTGGACTATTCTTAACAAGGGCCTATGATCACTTCCTAGCTTCTAGAGAAAATTCCCTTAGAAGGACTCACCGACAAAGTTCTAGTTAGGCACCAATTGTTGAAAAATTAAATATTCTCACACTAACATGGAACATCGTTGCACTATCAAATTATCAAAATTACCAATTCAAGTTTTAGTTAAAAGTGATCCAGTTGGTGCATTTTCATGTCATGTTTAGAGCAGACACATTCAACTTATCTAAGCCTATACATGCAAGTACTTTTTAATTTGACGGGTATCATTTTTTTTATTGGCCAACATGCACTTACTAATACGTTCTGGTTCGACAGAAATTTAAGCACTCTCATGGGGCAAAAGAACACAGTCAAGAAAATTCCAATTGAGGATCGTTAGTTCTCCTACTCAAGCTTCACCCTCTCACATTCTATTTGCCCCATTCCCACCAAAAGAGAGAGAAATTGTCCCCAATGTATAAGAAATCATAAAAGTTTAATGGTAGGCGAAGAAACATGTGGTACATAGCATCGAAGACTTATCAACAAGCGAGTGGGTTCCGTTTCACGTAGCCCAGGGGGTCAGTATTTGGGTCACCATTAGTAGTGCTGACATCTCTATGAATTACACCTTTAGTAGTGACATTCACCACCCTATCAGCACCATCGCTAGTACTTAGTACTCCACTCACGGGCCCGAAACTGGATGCCCCAACAAATAACTCTTGCACCCTCCTCTGGCGCATCTCGTCATCCCCTATCAACACCCTTCTAGCCTTTTCAACCTGCGTCCACTCTCTTTTTTTTGCACGGTCATCATCATCGGTTTCAGCATTGTGGCTAGAATGATAACTCTTGCTACAAACACGTTGTTCAGGTAGTGTCTCAATAGGTTCCTTGAACAAGGCCTCAAGAGTGGTATCTTCCGCAATTTCTAAAAGGGCATGCTCCGATTCAGTCTCCCGTATCTCGAAAATAAAATACACATCCGCTCGTATGCTTGTCTAATCTATCTTAATGACAGTGAGATCTTTGGTGGGGGCTGGTCATGCAAGAAATCACAACTGCCTGAATCTGCTGCTCAGTTTTGTTGGCAACCCTATTTTCTATGTGGTCCTCAGCCTCCATGATGGATTTCTGCAACTAGGATTATATGTGATGGAGGAAGGTAACCATCTCAGACTCTAGCTTCTAGAATCTAGCTAAGGGAATCAGCGCTGCGGGTGTTCATGTAGACCTCAATGATTTGAGGGACCTGCTAATGAAAAGAAAAAAAAGGCTGGGTAGGGTCGGCCAACTCTTGTATGGAGGGGTCAGCCCCTTGTGCTTGCTCCACCATGTCTGCCACATTTACATCAGGCCCCCTGCGGGATGCTGCCATATTAGATTCATCTTTGATAAGACATATATCCAATAGCACGGTCGATGGACTGAGTGTGTCATAGTGCAGGATTGGAACTCTAGTGTCCCTACACATGTGAAAGATGAAACATGAAAAATGGTAAGCAGTGGAGTTATTGAACTCCCTCTCGTATATCATCGTTAACATTTTCCGAGAAATGTCAATCTCCAACCCTTCTAGTAGTGTTGCAACCATGAATGCCTTGACCCACGTTAGTAAGTTGTTTGCCATTGTAGGAGATACTCTATTTCGGACCAACATGCAGAAGAATTTTGCCACAAAGTTAAGTGTGGACTTCCTGATGATCCATCGTGGTGCTATGAACCACTTACCACGCACACGATTTGTCGGCATGAATTAGGCTACCCATATTTCATTGCCTCCTACTTTTCAATACTCATGTATAAATCACCTCCCAAGACCATCTCCTTCTTGTAATAAAACTCTACGGTGTTAAGGCTCCAATTTTAATAAGCGGTCGGGTCGTATAGTAATCGATATATGATGGCCTATGAGATATCTACCTAGCATCCTCGAACTAGTGTATATGTGAGAGGGTCTAGTTTTGCGTCTTTGGCCTGCTTATTGATGGACCCTCGAAGAGTGGCATCATAGGAGACATAGAACTCTTGCATAATATCCTATATGTATGTGCCCAGGTCCGGTGCCATACAGTCACACATGTGGAAAAAAATGAATAGTCGGTGCACCTCTTGCACTGTATGTACGCTACCTACGAGGACTCTTCCTTCCTTAGTGATATGTCGAGCCCTCACCCCTTTCTCATTTAACATCTTGGCCTCTCGGTATAATTTCCATTGTCTGTCTACATACCACCTATTTGGTTCATCTCTTATTGAGGTGGGGTCATCATTTTGGTGTGCAGGCGCAACTTCCGAGCTATTCGCCTTATTAGATGAGGCTCTTTATTTGTGTTCCCCCGATCTGATGTCTGTCTGAGAGTTGGAGCTAGATGTGTTGCCCGGCTTGGTCCTTGATGACTGAGCAGACCATATGCCTAAAGGAGTAGCATACATGAAGCCAGATATTTATCCCCCTTCTCAAATGGAAGAAATCGCAGTTTATGAGTCGATCAGTGCAGGCTCCTTATCAGATGGAGAGGCAGTGGTTATGTCAGGTTTCACCTTCTGAGTGGTTCCCAGATTAATTTTAGATAATTTTTTTGGTGGTCTTGTGGTTGGAGGAACATGATCTGGGTCTCTCTCCAATTCGGTGTCTTCATGAATTAAACCGAAGGATGGGGCCACTGACATGGCTTTTCCCCTCTTCGAGTAGATCACTTTTCTCTTTGGAGTCGTGGTCCCTTATAGGTGATAAAGAGTGGTGTGATTGTGTGGCTTCTATGTTGTGTGACCTAAAGAAGTAGTCGACGCCTGCCGAACCTGATCACCGGACTTTTGGGGATAAAAAGATGTAGAATTGTTGAGAGAGGTGGTTGTGTTTTTGGGAGAAGTGAATAGATAGAGGATTTTTAGAGATGTGCTAATCATTTAGGGAGTGATTTATAGAAGAATTTCATGAAGGATCGTTATGGTATGTAATTGGAAAGAAAATTGAATTGGGGGGGGGGTGGGGGAGATTTGAATTGTGGTGTTCTAAAAATTGGGGTTCGGGTCGAGTAGGTGCACTGGCTGAATGGATCCACAAGACACTATTGACGATCCATTAATCGATTGATTGTCCATCTATTAGGAATGTCGATCAGTCTTATAGTTAAACAAGTTTTGAGGCTTACCTGAGATCTACAGACACCATTCACAGTCCGTCGATTGAGCAACGGACCGTCAATGGTGTCAGTAAACCTTTGCACCTGATAATTTTTTGTTGGTTCTAATTTTCCCTCCTGCTCACGCAGGAATAATTAGGCCATTATTTTTAAATTTTTGGACACTTTTTAGACACAAACCCTATTCTAATCTCTATCCAACACTATTACACAAGGAACATAGAAAGTGAAATACATAGAGAAACTAAACAAAACAAAAACTCTTTCGAAGTATTACAACTAAACATTGTATAGCCTATATGTGTCTCTATTGTATAGATGTATGGGCTAGGCCCATATTGTTATAATCTTGCTAGATGGTTATGAGATGGGACGTCTATTAAAGTCAATGTTATATTTTATATATCTATGTGCAATAAAAGTAGAAGACTATGTAATCTTCTGATACGAAGGGTCTATGTATATTCGATATAAGAATTATGGTGTATGTAGAGGTCTATGTAAACCTCAATGTAGAAGTAATGAAAAAGTTTATAAAATTTTGACATTTTTAACATATGAATAGATTGATGTAAGCTAAGAGGCTAGTTATATTTCTCGAAGAGGACGACGACACCGGTACGTCTATGGGGTGCTCCCAGGAGGAGCCAAAATGAGACCTTGTAGCAATAGAAATACAAAGTTGCATTATGTTATCATCTTCAAAGCTAAACGACCTCTTCTTTATCACCATATCCTTCATAAACTTAGCATATTACGTAATTTTCTCTAAATCTTCTATCAACATAACATTGATGGAAAGCTTTTTAAACATGGTGATAAACCGGTGATATTTGCCATCTTCCTTTTTCTTCACCAATCTATGTGGACGTTGTTGTGCAGGTCGAGGTATGGGGACCACTTTCCAAGATAACTCTATTTCTTTTGTTGTTGCATCGCCCAGCTCTCAATATGCTTATGCTACATCATCATTGTTTCTCATATAACCTTCTACTACAGACGTATACGTGGATCAATTCTTTGCTTACCCCCTCTAGTATTGACTGCTATGCAATGCCCATCATACTTTGTGTTCTAGATAGTGTTTCTTGGAAGAGTGCAAGGTTGTCCAGAGTTCTGTGTCGTATACAATTGAGTCATCTGAAGCTCAAAATGCTTTATCGGGACATCATGTGCATCCACCCCTTCTCCAATGCTATACAGGTTATTTCTTATATCCTTGACCTTAGCATCAGTTGCATCATACCTCCTCATAATCTTCTGCGACATATTCTCTTCCAAATTCTCTCAAACCTCCAGTGGAGACGAAAACTCATGTTCAAGCTAGGGGCTATATTTCTATGGTGTCTTCTCCAATTTTTCAAGGGTCTTCAATCAATAAGGTATGGGTATTGTTGATCCTTAGTTAAACTTCAATCTAAGTAGTTCAATCAATAATTTTCAAAAGTGATTCAAAGATCAAAAGTTACTAAATTTTAATCTAGCCGTGGGTTCATTGTCAAATTTATTTCAAAGTCATACTAATGGTGGACTTATGTTTAGTTTCTATTTTAACTAATAATTTAAATTCAATTTCATGAAAAAACCATGATCCTGCTAATTGCTCAAATTGGCCTATAATTTATTTGTTCTATATTACTTTATGTCGATTGATTATGAATTCTTGGGAATTGATCAAGATGATCATAAGCTTCGAGATTTAATAAGTTGACCTATTTTCCTCTAATTATCATCGAACATTTATTTAATTGTGATGATTGGAACGATCCACTTATGGTGGCGGTGTTTACATTTTTGTATATCCTTATATGTGATGTTAATGTCCTTGAAGGCAATATATGTAAGATTAATTGATATGACGATTTCTATGTTTAGGAAGTTGAAGGATGTAGCCTTGATTGTATTAACATGTTTTAACTGAATTGATTTTATGTGAATTTATACGTATAGTCTTCACCACTAGTTGCATGATCTAGGTGTGTCGATGATGTTGTGATTATCATGTTAGCGGTAGGTGTGGACTATATGACTAATGATGATGAACATTACTGTATTATGACCCTTACCTATGTGAACCCTAAATAAATGTGTGACCAAAGTAGTGCTAGGAATCCTTTATTCTAATGTTGAATATGCTATAGTCTCCTACAATGTAATGTGAGTGTGTGTAGTCTATAGTTAATGCTCTGTGTGTATGACTTAAGGATTGAGGAATGTTGTACATGTGTTGTGATTATTGAAGGTGGCTTCCTCAATACCAAGTTATGTATATTATCTAATCATGTTGACCAATGTACACATACACTTCATGCATGTCTATGAATAGGACATATTCATGATGATTAAGGAAAGGGTAGTTCTCGTATGAGTCATTACCTATTTCTATGCAAGTAAGTATATGATTAATGAACTTATGAACATTTGTGACTATAGGTGTGTATGTGAAGGTAGATCTCAGATTCTATGCGCACACACATCAATGTAGGAATGGTGGATTTATGTGAAAGCACATTCTCACATAATATAAGTTCTTTGATGAAAGTAGATTCTTTTCTTTGAAACCTTTGAGCTATATGATGTATGAGGGAGCTAGTCCCAAAAGAAAAATCTTATGAATAAATGATAACTAAAGTCATGAATATATTTCAAAAGGAGTTTAAGCCAATCATAAAGTAGATATGTACAATGAGGAAATAACCCCTTCGTTATTGTAATGGGTTGGGTCATCTAAGTGATTACTCATGAGATGGAAGCCTTCCCAATAATGCAATAGGCCAAGTTTCCATAAGCAATCTCACTATCCCTTAACTACGTGCCCCCATTGGATATAGCTAGTGCAGCCTCCTAGATAGCTATATTATAGGTTCTACCTTGGAAAGTAGAACGCCTTTTTTGGGTGTGGGATTGTACGACAGTGAATTCAATCTAGGTCAGATGGTCTATGTCGGTTATTGCTAAGCATCCCGAAAGTAAGAAATACACTAAAATAAGATTAATGTCTCTAATCACAACTCTTGAGGATATTACATAGTATAGGTAGGACTATGGACCCTACTCATGCATTGCACTAGCGAACTCCATGAAAGGATAAGAGTAATACTTGTATGAAAGTAAGATGTATGATTTGTATGAATGCATTGTTAAGTGACTTTGTTATGTCAAGACATGAATTATGTGTATGTGTGTAAATTTCACTTATGGATTCTAAATAAATTTACTTGGTATATGTTGGGGTATGGGACTCCATGTGTACATTGCACAAGCACGCTTGTGAAGGAGTTGTGAGGGTTATTTACTTATGGTATGTACTAAATGATTTATTACTAAGGTTGTAGAAAAGAAAAGAGTATTTATGTGATACTATGAAGTATGTGCCTTATGTGTTGTTATAAATGGAAGTGTTATGACTTGTTGAAGATAATATGCTAGTCTAGAGTGACTTCTTTTGTACAATTAGTTGAATTAGTATTATGGGATGCTACCTACACAAGACACTAGTATGATTTAGTAATTGTCATAGGCGATATTCCTTATATGATTTTGATGTATATGATGTCCTTATTATTTTTGAACATTTATGGTTATTGTTATGAAACATATCTGTGAAAGACTATATTAACGTGACCTCAAGGTGTTATATTGTACCAAGTACACTTGTGGGTTACTAAAGGAAAGAAGTAAGATTAAACAATAAATTATGTACTATATGTATTGAATATGCCTCAAACTATGATCAATGGCTTTGTGTGTTATTATGAGTAGTACACATGTCTATATGATGTATGTGAACTATATTGTTGTTATTATGCCTACGTTCATGAGGTTTACGAAAAAGACATGTTGCGTGATTTCAAATGAAATGTCCTATTTAAATGCATCTATTTGCATGGTTGCAATACTTAGGCCATTCTTTTACTAGTAGCATTCTTCTTCATTATTTCACAGAAAGTGTAGGTGTTAATGTCTAAAGTATGTCTCCTGAGTGAAGAGCATGAATAAATTTCCCAAGTTCAAATAATGGAGCCCTTATAATTGAAGGGTTGCCTATGCCAATATGTTCTTTATGTTTATATAATAAATTAGACTAATCCTTCATGTTGTTAAGGGTCATGTCCCTATTCTATTCTATTGAATTGTGTATAAGATGGTAAAAAGACTTAGAGTCTACTTATGTACATATGTTATTTTATAGATATATGAAGTCATAATTCTAGCATATGATGTGCTATGAAAAGTTTTATATTTTCCACTATTTTTACGATTATGCAATTAAAGATTTCTATGGTCTTGTATAAGACCTCCAAGAGGTCGAGTACGTTGTCTAAGTTCTAGGGGGTGATCCGCGGTTGTGACAATCAAGTAAAGAAACCAACTAGTAAGTTGGGGTCTATCCCGAGAGGAATATGATTTCGACCTCACTTTAACCCATAATTATACCATTTTAATCAAGGTATTTCAAAAACAATTAAGTAAAC
>NC_028644.1:16349261-16361254 GCF_001406875.1 Solanum pennellii
GGGGGGGGGGGGGGGTTGTGAAATAGAATCCATTAATTATATGATTATTAAGTGACCAAAGGTGAACTTTTGTTGTATAAAGAGGAGAACGTAACTAGGGTGTATGTGTTTGCAACATTCATTCTAATATCAATCCTTTTCTAGTGTATTACATGAAAAGTGGTAACTTATGTATCTCCAAATCCTTGCCCCGAAGTTCAGAGAATTTCACCCAGCATCTTTGCTCGACTATGTGTTTATTATATGCTAACCCTTGCCATTACCTCAGACTTTATACTCGATGTATGACTTAGTTATTACTTCACACCATTCGACACTAGCCTATTAGATAATATCTTACTAAATATGTGTTGTTAACTCTTTTCATATTAATTACCTCATTGGTCTGGCAAGTAGCAACAAGGACAGTTCTAACACATGCACTTATTTAAAGGACGTCTAACCGAAAGAATGGAAAATGCATCCAACAACACTATTTAAGAATTGCTTAATTGCTAATTATACTTTGTTAATCCCTTATGGTTCGCGCAACCCTATTTTTTGGTTTAGTTACCCATCCTATCTAGAACACAATTTACATTGATGGATGAAGAAATCATGAAATTACATAACAAGAATAGTAAAGCCAGAAATTGCACTTGAATTGCAAAACAAAAGCTTCCAAACCAAATCCGGAAATCAATTATTTGCCAAAGTTGCAAAAAGTAATCTCCAAAACATAAACTAGGAAAGTTTGTTCAGACACGAATTCAATATACGAGAACACTGACGGGTCGTGGATCGATCGAGGGTTCGTGGATTGCTTCTTTCACCCATGACCTACAAAAATATTTCATTCTCCAGAGTATCATCTTCTCTGAATCAAACAACTATCCTACAACATTGTTTGTTGATCCATCTATAGTCCGTTGATGCTCCTTAATAACTCCGCACTTAGATTCTTCATGTATCTGGTAATGGAACACTCATAATCTCAAAGTACGGTTCACCATTACGGTCCGTCTATCGATAGACACCCCGTCGATTCTAGTCATGGTTCCACACTAGGTCAGAATTCCATGGTTTCCTCCAATGCATGGGTTGTACATCTATGATCATCATCTATGGGGCAATCAGTGAACGACGAACCGTCGATTGCTTCAGTAGATCCTTTATATGCATTTTCTTACTTGTCTCTGTTGTGTTATGCCTGAAAATCTTTCCTAATAAAAAAGACAGAAAACTTATTAAACCAACAGCAAAAGACTCTAGATACACAACCCTTAAGTGAAATGTATTTGAAATACTTTGAACTTATGGTAAATCAAGATCCAGATCCAAGCACTACTTGATCGACTACAAATAGTAATGTTAGGCATGAATTTAAAATATATTAGTTTTGTGTGAGACTGTGGAATGTAAAAATGAGCGAAAGTGAAGAGTTTCGAACTTCAAAACCCTTCTCAATTTAAAACTCTCCAGTTCGAGCTCATTTTTCGACATTAGTCGTATTTTCCAATCCACTCAGTGACATGCTTAGTGGATTATTACCTCGCCGAGATCTACAAGGACCCTAAAATAATTAAGGTCCAAATGATGCTCTTGATGGGGTTCGATGACTCGCTTGGCAATTTGCTAATAAATTTTTGGGATATCTGAGTTTGACAGGCTCCAAGTTATAATTTTATTGAGTCATACAAAGATTTAAGTCTAACACTACGATCTCTTAGGCGACAAGAAGACTGGATTATTTGTTTGCCAATCTACATTTTTCAAGCACATTCAACACTAAATCTGCATACAAAACACATAATTATTTACAGAAAAAATAATTAATGAATTAAAAGGGTATTGGGTTGCTCCCAAACAATGCCTTAGTTAGTTTCGTAGCACGATGCAAATCACTTTAAGGTTCAATTAGTAGGTGTTTCGTGGCACGATGCAAATCACTTTAAGGTTCAATTAGTAGGTGTTTCCTCGTTTTGGTTAGGCTACCCTTCTTTCTGACTCGTAGAGAGCTCCTTAGCAGTCTATCTAGTTGAGAGCCTAGAATCTGAATAATTACAGCATGGGAGTTAGTAAACTAGTTTAAATTTAATATATTCTTCCTTAGATCTTCTTATACCTTATCTTGCGTGTTGGCGTTTCGGATAAGGAATGTATTCAATTTGTCCATCCTCCTTTCTCCTTAGATTTAGTTTGTATAAGTTTTTATTGATTTCAATTTTCTTATAATTAAAGATACATAAGGTACACAAGGGTGGTCGGGGGTCTATATCTATTGGTCGAGGCCCCTTTTACCCAGCATGTTATATGAACCACGATCGACCAATACAGTCAATAGTTAGATGTACAAACCGTACGTCTGACTTTAGTAGAAGGTTAGTAGTCAGTTTGGTGTTAATGCTTGATTGGGTCATCTTCTAGTTGGTATAAATCTTACAACAAAAAAAGTAACTGTCACATAACCTATAATATGGTAGATAATTGAATCCTATTTGTAACGCCACTGAGTTTTCTACAATGTGAATTCCGAGTAAAAATTTATGCTCGCTTTAGTGAAGCTCTATAGGGCAGACTTAAATTATGACCGCAATCTACAGACTTTAGGTTAACCTAGAGACCATAAGTCCTATCATTCAGTCACTCCGACAACAATTAATTCAAAGATCTTTTAATCTTTTCTTATTTCGTTGGACCCCTAAGCTAGGTCCTTTAGACCCTAAATTATGATATTTTAGTCAGTTTAAGCGTATTAACATATGTAGAACTTCCCTAAGTGATATCCTTAACCAAAACATATAAATTAGAAGAATGTGTAGAGAAAAAGGTCAATAACCCTTGTTGAAGAATAAAACAAGTTTCCATCTCTCCACGACCAATATCGAAAGATTTCTCAATGGAATTCATCACTGTGTATGTTGCATTTCATTAGTGTATTCCTTTCTCCTATTAAATTCCGTGTTTTCAATCAGATTCTTTATTCTCCCAATAAATATAGACATAGGGTATCTTGAATGTTAGAGTTTGTGGGTTTTACCCTTTAGAAGTATCCAAACATATTAGTATGTAAATAATCAATTTATTACATTAATTAAGAACCCTAGCTATGTATTTCTTTAGTTCATGAATTACACATGCTATGTCACTTATATAAGTTATTCAGTTATATATGCCTTATTCATTAATAATTATTATCAAATAATTGTTGCATTAAAAATTTGAATGTTACGCCTTGAGATATCCAGTATTACGAAAAATCTGTCATAATATGTTAACCACTTTATTCATTGGGAGTAACATAATACCGAGTTGTCTATGATTCAACGTACCCAAGTAGTCCATGAATCACTTCCAAGATAGGTTGTAAGTCCGCTTTGTAGGCATAATTTTAGTGATCACACTATCATGCCTTTAAACCTTTGGTCGGGTTTATTGGAACCTCTCAATGGGGTGTATACATTGGACTCAATATATTGCTCATGTGGTCTAATTTGTTATTATTAGTAGCTCTCATTGCTCAATCAGACTCTATTACATTGACCATGTTTAAACATTAGTCAATTTAAATGAGCTGATTATAAATGTGGTCCTTACATCAAGTTAGATCAGTATTCAGTATCTATATCATGTTCATATTATATCATTGATTATTTATTTTGATAAGTTATATGTTATTTCAACCCTATTTTATCATGCATGCTCAATATCTTTCAACTACTGGCGCATACTCTGCTCTACAACTTCTTTTAATTTAAATTCCACTTGTTACCATCTAGTTCACGCTTAGAGCGATTCTCGATATCAAGTTCAATAGAGTCATTTGTGAGTCCTCATTATCTAAGGACAATAGTCATAGGTTTCTTTTCAGTATTTTTTGTACTTCAGTTTTAGTATTTCTCGACTTAGTTGGGCTTGTCCTAGAATTTCTAGTATGTTATAGGTTATTTTAAAAAATAAATAGATTTATCTTAGTATTGAGTTAATATCTTCCTTGTATTAAATTCATCAAGTTTTCTCCCAATGGGAGATGGAAAACATTGCTATCAAGGTAGATTGTGTGTTCCTTTTGTGGGTGAGTTGAGACAACATATTATGGTCGGAGCCCATAACTGTAGATATTCTATTGATCAAACCGCTACTAAGATTTACTACGATATATGGAAAGTATTTTAGTTGAATATCATGAAAAGGAATATAGCAGATTTCGTTAGAGCCCTAACTGCCGGCAAGTGAAGGTAGAACATCTGAAGCCAAAGGGTATGACTCAAGAGAAAAACATTTCTACATGGAATTAAGAAGTGTTTTATATGGATTTCATTAGAGAATTACCTCATATTTGCAAACATCATGATTCCATTTGGTTGATAGTTGATAGAATGACTAAGTTTTCTCGCTTTTTGGAATTAATGTCTATAGATTCGGCGGAGGACTACACAAAGCTTTACATTAATGCGAAAGTAAAGTTATATGGGTTTTCTTTGATAATAATATCAACTATAGGTCCTAAGTTTACCTTTCATTTATAAAAGTCATTTGAAAAGGTTTTTGGTACTCAAGTTAACCTTAGCACAATATTTCGTCCACGTACAGATGGTCTTGTAGAGCGTACGATTGAGATCTTGTGTGATCTACTTCAAGGGTAGTTGGGATGATCACCTTCCTCTTATAAAACTCACCAATAATAATAGCTACCATTCAAGCTTTTAGATGCCCCCTTATGAGGCATTGTACAGGTATAGCTGTAGATCTTCTATGGGTTAGTTGTGAGTAGGTGAGGCATCCTCGATATGAGTGGATTCTGTCAATTATGCTATGGGGAAATTGCAACTCATTAGAGATTTACTTAAGTCAACCTAGAGTCCTGAGAAGTCTTTTGCGGATGTAAGGAGAAGGAATCTAGAGTTCCAAGTTGATGATTGGGTTTTCTTGAATGTTTCACCCATGAAGGGGTGATGAGATTTGTGAAGAAAGGGAAGTTAAGTCCTATATATGTAGTCCATTACAAGATTTTGCAAAGGGTTGGAAAAGTGGAATATGAATTAGAGTTGCCAGTACAATTAGCAGCAGTATATTCGTTCTTCCACATCTTGTTTTTGAAGAAGTGGGTGGGTGATCCAGCATTCGGAGTATCTTTAGCAAGTGTGACTGTGAAAGATATTCTTTATTATGAGTATGTACAATTGAGATTAATTATCGTCTAGATAGAGGTTTGGTAAACAAAGACGTCACTTCAGTGAAGGTTTTGTGGGTGAGTCAGTCCATAGAGGGAGCTACTTGGAAAGCAAAAGCAGCCATGAAATCCAACCATCCTCACATCATTCCTTTATATTACACTACATCTTGATGTTGTAGTTTCTCTTTAGTTTTTTCAGCCTTTTATGTGTACGATCAATCTAAGTATTATGTTCCTTAAGTTTGTACTTCAATTTTCAGATATTTGCATGTTCTTGGAACTAAGATAAGTCAGAAATTAAGTTTCCACTATTTGGTAGTACGAATTGCAGCCCTTTACCTCAATTTCAACAAGTCTAGTCTTCATTCGACGAAGAATATCCCCAAGGGGGACACAATGTAACACATTTTATCCAAAAATATACCAGATTTCAGTTTTTCAGAAATTACAAGTGCAACCTACAGTCTCCATTAATCGACCCTAGTCGACCTACGGTCCGTGCTGTAGCATTGTACTCCACCACCGCAACCCCTCCGAAACCCACTTCACAAAATCTTCTATGTCTTGACCAATAGAAAAGACCTAGGTTGCGTAGAACTGAACAAGGTCAGTGGTCTGTCTTTATACAGTGAGGTTCCCGTTACCCAACTTTTGTTGTGAATCACGAAAGACCACTATGGTCCGTAGTGGGATCTATGGACTGAAGATCTGAGCATCAGTGAAGGTTAATAGTCAGTTATGGGGAAATTTTTCATTGGGTCAACTTTAAGTGGGCATAACTCTAAGCATAAAATAAATGAACGTCACATGATTTACGATATGATCGATGATATAATCCTCTTTAAAATGCAACGTAGTTTGCTAAATTTCAATCTCTGAGTAAAAAGGTTTGCTTATTTTAGTGATGCCTTGTAAGGTAGACTTGAACTAATAAAAAATCTAAGATCCGTAGATTGACCAACAGCCCGTACTTTCTATTCGTTAGTCACTCCTACATCAATTAAGTTTGGGGTCTTCTGGTCTTTTCCTATTCCGCTGGACCTCTACGCTTCATAGTTTAGACCATAAATTACGAGGTTTTAGTATGTTTTAGCCTAGAAACATTACTAGAACTTACTTAAGTAAATCATTAACTAAAACATATAATATTAGAATCAATAGAGGATAAAAAGGTCAAGAATACTAGTTCAAGAACGCATCAAGTTTCTTTCAATTGCAGACCCTAAAAAGAAAGATTTCTCCATGGAATTCATCACCATGTATGTGGTACTTTACTAGTGGATCGATTTCTCTCATTATATCCCTAATTTTCAGATCCTTTATTCCCTGAATATTGTCAATATTCAGGGTTTCTTCAATGTTAGAATTGTTGGGTTTTAGCTATTAAAATGACCCAAATTAGATTAGTACAAGAATAACAAGTTTATTGTATGAATTTTATAACCCTAGGGATGTATTTCTTTAGTTCTTGAATTACATATGCTAGTTTAAATATATCAGTCATTTAGTTATACCTGCTTTAGTCATAAATGAATCATTATTAGATTAATTGTTGTATTTTTTGTTTGTATGTTTAGTTTTGACTGATCCACTATTACTCCGTCATGGTATGTTATCAACTTAATTCTTTACGAGTAGCATAATACCGAGTTGTGCTAGTATTCGGTGTACCCAAATAGTCCCAAAAACTAGTAATTAAGTAGGTTGTAAGTCCCCTCTGTGGGAATAATTTTAGTGATCACGCCAACATGCCTCTATACCATTCGCCTTATATATTAGGTCCTCTCGATGGGGCATATACATCGCACTCCACATTTATCTCATGTGATTTTATTGTCGGCCATTAGTAACTTCAATAGTTTGGTCACACTCTATTGCATTGACCGTGTTTAAAGATCAGTCAGTATTCAGTCATCATTTTATAAATGTGGTACTTGCATTTAGTTAGATAAGTATTCAATACCTATATCATGTTCAAATTATATCATTACTTATTTTTATTGATTAATTATATGTTATTTTAGTTGTATTTCATCCATCATGCTTAATATCATTCAGGTACTGATGCTAACTCTGTGCTACATCTTGTCATGATGTAGGTTTAGGTTTTACTTATTAATATCACGCTTAGATCGGTTCCCAATCTCCACTTTAGCATAATCGGTGTTGAAAGGACAATAGTCACGACATTCTTTTTATTATTTTTAGTCTGTTAGCTTCAGCTTTGCTAGACTTATTTGGGGCTTGTCCTTTCATTTATAGTTATTTAGAGGCTATTTTAAAATATACATAGATTCAACTTATCATTGAGTTAATATCTTCCTTGTATAAGGCATCTCCAACCCTACACTCTGTTTTATTCTCCAAGTATAAAGTTCTCTATTTTTTCACACAACCAACTTAAACCCAATTCTCTATTTTACTCCCTAAAACATAATCTTTTTCTGTCTCCTCAATATTATATTATTAGTTTATTTCATTCTTATTTTTAAATTTATAATATTAATCATTTCTTTCTTTTTCCCAATAATTACTTTACATAATTCCCATGTGATGCGAATAGTTATTTTTTCAATTTTTTATTTAAGATTCATTAAATTTTATTCTATTTTTTTAAATACCATAAATTGCACGAAAATTTTTATATAGTATATAAATTAATGTGCAAATTGAACAAAAGTGAAATACGATTAGACAAATATTACATAATATTAAATTTTTGAAATTATTATGTTGCTCCCATAAATGCTCTATTAATGCATTACTAAGTTGAAAATGAGCATTTTTGTCTTTAATTTAATTATGTTTAACTAGAAATTGTTCAAATCGGAAATTTTCATCTACCACCATTTCTGTTGTTGGAGTTGAAGCCTCTACGACATCTAGAATTGGTACATTAAAATTGCGTTCATCCTCAATTATCACGTTCTGTATTATAATACATGTAGATTATATCATGTAGCACTTTCTTTCTCCAAAAATATGACGGTGTTGGCATAATTTAAAACTCTGAATGCACGTTCCACATCTTTTCAACATGATTCTTCATTCATCGCGAATTATTTTTTATGTTATTCATTGTATTTTATCTTGTATTTCAATAATTATGTTATGTATTGTATTGTAATTTAGTATTTAAATTAAATTTTTCATCTTAACATTTTAATTTTGTGTATTCTTTATAATTAAAATTAATTATAAAATAAAATTTTATCATTGATGAAAATTATAAAAATATATTAATATGAATTTTAGCTAATATACATTAAATAATTTATTTTTAAAAATATTATGTTTAGCTAATATACATTCTATCATTCAATTTATATTTAATATGCTCGTGATCATGCCAGCGGGGTTAGATTGGGATCACTTGTGGCCCTAGGTCTCGTGTCCATGTCTAGGGTGTAGCCTCGGAGCGTGACATTCAAGTACTCAACAAATAAAGAGCAAGTGTTGTATCAGTACAACCACATCGTACATGTAGGATCCCACAACTATCTCAAAGTAAACATATATAAGTCATTAGAACACAATAAACATGCATACATCGAAAAAATAAAATATGAATTATCACTTAAGAACAACATGCAACTTCACACTCTGAAATATAAACGTATATGGTAGGTCATTGATCCTCTCAAAAAACTCATACCCAAATTGTTACTACAGCGGTACATGGTACCTAATCAAAGTTAGTGTATAAGATGTAAAACTGAATCCTATATGTGCATTGGATCGTGACACCTGATCCAAGTTAATGTGTCAGAACACAACACCCAATTCATTCAGTAAGCCAAAATCACAACCAGAATGTAAATTTTCATAATTGTATAATTATCCCGTGATTCATGGCATACAATTAGTCAATCATCCTTATTTCTGATTAGCGTGATCAATAATGCAACATTATCATACATACATATATTATAATGATGTACATAATAACATATATCACACCAACGGAAATAACTACCATCACGTACCTCAAACAAAGCTTGAACACCATAAGAAAAATGATTCTTCCGTTTCCGGGTTCTTTCCTCCTATTCTTTGTCTACAAACAATCAATATAACAAGAGAGTCAATAAACAAGACTTAATTACCTAGACTATAGTATAAGATATCAACCTAGGTCGGACGGTTGATTCCAATACCATATTAGGGGACTTTCCACCATAAATCCTTGATGAAAACCCTCACATATCGATAATTACCCAAGAAATTATGTTCTATGGATCGAAAAATGGGTTTGGGGAGTAAAAATCTTATCTTTAGTGCTAGAAGAGGTGGAAAACATACAAGAAATAACCCTGGGTTGTTCCTTATCTCTTAAGGTTGAAAATTGAAGAATAAAATATTTTTAGAGTTTATTTTTTATTTAAGTCGCGTACGTCCCACCACAACTGTTCTTACCTCGCTATAGAGGCCCCTCATTGGCGGTGTGCACGAAAACAGTGATTCAAATCAATTTCATTCCATTATATCAGACCATACCATGACATTCAAAAAATACCCTTCTATGCTAAGATTAGTTTTTCGATTTCTACTCACCTCAATTCATTTCTGTAAAGTCATACAAGTTCCTTAATGTTTTATCTATCTACTAATGTGATCAAATTTATAATTAGATCGCGCATTTGTTGCCTATTTCCATAGAACTTATTGACTCCGATTTCATATAAATATGGAGTAGTTTATGGAAATTTCAAGATACTTTAAAAAAATATTTTGGTCCAAAATTTTCTCCTTTGACTTTTCTATAAGAACGGTAACCGGTCATCACAATGAGCTATGTGAGTATACGTCATCTTACCCACATTGTAAGAGTAGTCGTATACTTAGCCGCGATATAGACTTCCTTAACTAAGTTAGTCCCCTGCTTTATTCAAAAGCGCAATTAAGGAAATATCTAAAATGTATGATCCTTTTCTACCCATGTTGGGTATATAGTATATGGGGTCTTTGATTTGTTAGATATCTCCCCATATCGGTGCTCAATACTAATAAAAAATATAACTTATCGAATGATGTTTTAGAGGAAACATTTTCTCTTCCTCCACTTTGAGATTATTACTCAACAATTTTCGCTAAAAATCTATATTACTGTAAATAGTTCATGAACCCTTTAATCGGTGTTTCCTCTCCTCTTAGATGTAAAAACATTTACGCTTGGGAATACTGAGTTCCCATATATCATTTTAAAGAAAATGACATCAGCTCTACTCTTTCTCAACTCATTGTTCAACTCATTTAATTTTTCCTAAAACTACTAGAAGAACTCTCAAGACATGACTCTTGGCTCTACCTTGAATTTGAATTATGAATTAAAGGTTATGCTTCATGATATGAATTATTTCGAGATGCTTAGATGTAATTTTGAGTAGTTAGAATAAAAGGGAGTAAAGGTACCCTTTAAAATAACTAAGACGGGCTAAACAATGGAGAAAGGGTGGGGGAAAGAGACCGTGGCACTGAGTGGTGCTGGGTGCCAGCCCCTAATTAACATAGAACTATTGTTGGTTCACTATTGGTGTTATGTGCCTTCCACCCCTGGCGCATAGGTTATACTTCTCCCTAGGCACTACATATATAACCCGATGAATTTTCCCATAAATTTGTGACCCTAATTGACTTAAAGTTGAATGGTTTCTTCCCCAATCACTTAGAATAAAATACTCCACAAAATTACACAAGAATGTAATCAACAGAAAATCTTAAATACCATACCATTATCTCAAGAATTCATCAAACCAATCCTAGTTCAAGAACGAACGCATTACTTCAAGAATACAAATAAAGAACTAAAATACTTCAACTTCCTGAATGAAAGTGCATTGAAAATAACATGATTAATATGTGAGTTAATGAACACAACACTATGAGAACTCGCATACCTCTTAAGAATCAACCCCTTTGGGAAGACCGCAACAAAACTCAATAATCTTGATGAACGTCTTGAATTTCTCTCTTTTTGTGTCCTCTTTCTTACCTCCTCTCAAATGTCTAAATGTAAATCAGGTTTGTGAAAACATAACAAAATCAGTTTAGGACCATAAATATTACCAAAAATCGTTTTAATAAGATTGGTTAATAACAAGAACAAAATACCCCTCATACTTTTGGGTAACTTTCCTAAAATGGATAACTAAACTTGAAACGAGTATATCTTCCTGATAAGAGCACCAAAATTAGAAAATCCGGTGTCCCTGTAAAGAGATTCCAAGACCATTCATTTGAATTATAATGGTCATTTAACTCATCCTTTCCAAAAATTTATGGTCATTTGAGTTTGACAAACAATTCATAACTTATGCCGAATTTTCAGAATTTCATATTTTTGCTATATCAAATTTACATCTTACTAATTTTAGCTATTCCAAAAATTGAGGTGCTAAAATATATCCCCCTTGGTAACATTCGTCCTCCAATAATATTAGTCTTAGTATACTAAGGGTGATAACATCTAATACATAGCTAAAACACTCAATTTGCTAAGTAGCACAACATTAAACCTAAAATAAATGGAAAAAAAATGGATTACTACCTTAATTTGCAATTCCTCCCGAAACAAAGAGATGTGGGTATATCTTCTTCATATCCTCATTAACCTCCCAAGTAGCTTCCTTAACAAACGATGTCTCCAAAAGACTTTGATTATTGCTACTTCATTGGTTTTCAACTGGCGAACCTCACGCCATAATTTTGAGGGGAATCTCCTCATCGGAATACCAATTTCATTAGTCCACATGTTACGTGAAAGATCGACTATATAAAATATTTTTTCACGGTAGGTGATGTTTTTCATGTATTCATATTAAATCATACTAATGATATA
>NC_028644.1:16361721-16498999 GCF_001406875.1 Solanum pennellii
TATATATATATATATATATATATATATATATATATATATATATGGTTAAGTTAAATATTTTGCATACACTCATACATCTATTTAACCATCATTATTATATCAACATTAGTGTGTGACAAACTAATTTTCTTTAGGACTATTTATTACGTTATATTTCTCGTCTTTATAGCACTCTACTTATAAGAGTGTTGAGATTATAGAAGTACACTTTTTGTAAAAGTACATCTCTATGATAGCCTTACTCAAATATTAGTTGAGTAATAATATGTTGTAAAAGATATATTACATATAAAGATAAAATATTGCCATATTTTATGATAAATTTTATTAGTTTCATGCACATATAAAATTTCAAGTATTTATATTTATGAATAAAATTATACCTAAATGGTGTCCATCATTTATAGTCATAACCTCAAGATAAAAGGTTATTGGTGACTTTTTTTATATCGGTATTATTTTTATACTATGTTGGTTAAGTTCATTTACAAAATTGAGTAAAGTGAATGTATTTTAAAATGTTTCAACGAAATAAGGTCATTTGAATCGTACAAAATAATTAAATCTATAACCAACTCTATTAATCGTTTAAAAAAACTTGAGATAACATCCAAAAGATGATGAAAAGAGTGAAAAAAATATTGAAATAACCATCCTAATAATTAAGCTTCCCTCCTTGAGATAAGATCCAGAAGTAGAGCACTAGGAGTACAATCCACTATATTAGCGAACACAATTGTAGAGGCACTTTCATCAGCTAAAACAAGTGTATAAACAAGAACGTAAGGAAAATATAAAACACTTTTTCTTATTTTTACGATGATAAAGGAAGTAAGATTTTGAATTCAATGTTGATCATTAACATTAAGAGGTGGAACTTGTTGTTATCCTTAAGAGGGAACATCTTTCCGGTGGTAATGGAATAAGGCGATGAAGAGAAAGAGGCTGATTTGGAAGACCCTAGACTTAATGAAGTTCTCAAAGGGATTAAATTTTGGGAAGGACCAAATTTTCCCATTAGGTTGTTTTGTTATGTCTTATAAAATTTGCGTGCTAATCGCAAACCCATTTCTCTCAAACTTGTATGTACTTTCTCCCTCTATTCAAAGACTCCATTGAAGACAACGCATCAAGGGTCACTAGGGGCTTCATGAATTCATATTTTCTCCATCAAACAGTAAGGAATACTAAGGTATGGAAGCTATTCACTCTTGGGATCTGTTTCCCCAAGTGGCTATTTGAAATTGGTTTCTAATGAAGTCTGAAGGTTGGGTTTTCTTCCAATTTCGTGAATGACCCTTGAAATTTATTTGATGATGGTTTCATTTGATTATTATTTATATATTATGGTTTTATATTATTTGATTATTATAGTTCTTAGTTTTTTACCTAGTTCTATTGAAGAATTCATGATTAAACCCTTTTCCCCCAACAGTGGGTTATGAATTTAGGTTGAATTGATTAGAGATGATAAAATTGACTTATTTCTTGTATTGATTACTATTAAATGATG
Organism: Solanum pennellii; assembly: GCF_001406875.1. NCBI lineage: Eukaryota > Viridiplantae > Streptophyta > Magnoliopsida > Solanales > Solanaceae > Solanum > Solanum pennellii. Next base: position 16,363,235 of record NC_028644.1, read on the forward strand.
TTATTAAGCTGATTGATGGATGAATATGGTTTGAATGAGTGTAAGATCTAGAAGGAGGCTTATGTAGGTTATTTTGTAAGACTTTGTCATCTTCAGTTCTTTACTTCAATGATGATGTCTAATATACTTGATAATGGCATTCAATTGAAGTATTGTATGTGATTATATTAGAATGATGATGATATGATAATAATGATGAAATGTCTTGACTATGTGAATTGTTAGATCATGTTACGGGTATGATGATACAAGGTCAACTATGAATAACTTGTGTGTCTTACTATGATATATGATTATGATGTGTTGATCTCACAAATGAAGGGTTTTTATCAAAGGAAATTCTCATGCAATACCTAATGAGCTAATGACATGATATACAAGGGGTTAGTCTCCAATGGCCTAATATAATATATGATTATTAAGAAATGTTTAAAGACATTTCAAAAAAGGAATTTACCTTAACACCGAGTGAACTTGTCAATGAGAAGTGTTGACTCCCCAATGGAAGGGGGATTTACCAATGTTATCATGGGATGAGGACTCCAATGCTAATGGGCATGTAGAGGGTTCAAGATATATCTCCTATTTCATTAACTATGTTTCCTCCGTAGGACTACTAGCTAGTTCATCCACCTACAATGCTATGTTCATTTTCTAGTTCTACCTTGGAAAGTACAGAACCTTCTTTCGGTGTACGATTTCATGACACTGGATTCATGTGTAGCTCACGTGGCCTATTCTCAATTAAGTCGATTGTTCTAAAAATTAAAATGAAGGTAATAAAGTGAACACTAACTAAGGTGACTTAAGGGTTTCTACATAGTTTAGGTAGGGGTATGGGACTCTACTTATACATGACACAATTTGACCTTGAGGAAGGTCCTAGGAGGGTGTTCTTATGTACTATTAATATGAATGAAATGTATATGATGATCCAATATGATTTTAGATTCACTTATGAACATGCTATTGGTCTAAGTTGATGTGCATGATTATGAATATGCATGACATGAACATATATCAAATGTGGAGATAGCTTATGATCCTTTGCTTGGTTAACCTGATTATGTGGTATTATGGAACTTCACATAAGCATTGCTATTGTAGGCTTGGGAAGGGGTTGTTAGTTAGGAGGGTCTTATATGATATGATGTAATGAACTCTTGTACATACATTGTTTTTGTGACATTATGTTGGTGTTTTTATGCATATATGATCTTAATATGATTCTATGCATGTTGATATGACCTTATGTTGCTAACATCAATGTTTACTTTAGTATAGGATGATTTTTGTCTTATGATGAATATGGAATTGTCTTGACTGATATTATGCCTATTGGCTTGTATAAGTTCTTAATTATGCATAAAAAATTTTAAAAGTGACTTAGAATACATTTGCGAAAAATGTCCTTTAAAGAATGATTTAAATGGTTTTACTGTCATATATTTCCATACATAGTACATGTGGTTGTAGTAACCCATATTCTTTCCCTTTTATCAAACAACGTAGGTTCGGGCCATTGAAGTTTAGGAGGCCACTTTGCAAGAAGACTTCATCCTTATTCTTATAAATATGATAGCGCACCATAATGTAATACACTAGGTAGAATGAATTCCTTACCCATGAGATCCAGAATCTAAACACTAAGGTCCTTAAGATCTATGAGTCAATGTTGTACAGTAGGATTGAAATAATATGAGTACTTGACTCCAAATTAATGCAAATATTAATATCCCACTCCAGCGGTAGGATAGGAAGGTTAGCGAGAAACACATCTGCAAACTCTAAGACCACAAGAATTGAATCAACTATGAGGCCATCTCTAGTCACATCTCAAACATATGATATTATATTCCCAAAACCCCAGCCACAAGTTTCTCAGCGTGTATAAATGAAATTACCCAACTAGTGTATGACTACAAAAATCCTGCCACACCATCAGCGATATAAGAAGCATGTCTAAAGTAACAATATTGGCTTAGCAACCCAAGACCGCTTGGTGAGGGGCTAATCAATACATTCCTAAGCTCAAATAAATATCTACGATACTTAGCACAATAAGCTGCATCTCAGTATCATACAACCGAATAGTCAGTACAACAGATCTAAAAACTTGATCTACTACAAAAGAATCCCCTATTGGCTAGAAACACAAAATGGTACAACTAAGGACTCAAGATTCACCCCAAATTGAGGAGGACAACAAGCATACTCATAAGAATAAGTAGAACCATGATCAAATAAGGATTAAGTGGGATGATGGCATAAGATAACCTTACCCATGATAATATTATTTAATGTCTTGTCCTCTACTCTAGATAGAGCTGAATACAAATTGCGCTAGGTTCCTCTACCATGGGCATCAAATCTGGAACCTACTATGCCTCTCTGAGAACCTCCATGAACAACCTACTGCTAACATCCTTTTCTGGTTTGAATGGTCACTGTTGCTACCGGTCTCTCCTATAGAAGAGCTTGTAAGGCTGATCTACGACTAGGGCACTATAGACTAAGGTAAATATCTCCATGAATGAAGAAATTATAAGATGATCTAATCAGTACTAGAGGTCGGCAAGCCAGACCTAATTAACTAATCTAAAACCTTTCTCATCTTTTACTCGGACTGGCGTAGTAATCATTCTTGTTGTGTTAGTTACCCTCTAAATACAGAAATTATGCCTCAAATGAGCTACAAGGCTGAACTGACTGAAACCTCTGATGAACCAGGTTCGGAGTATCCCTAGGTTTAGGACAGGCCCCACTAAAGTTGTCATCTTGCCTTGCCCTAATGCCTATTGAAACCATAAACTATGACTCAATACGCAACTGAAACCTCAATCTCTTAAGCACTTGACTATTTTTTTCATCATGGGATAATGGGATAACTCATGAAATCTGAACACATTCTGATATACCTTTATGAAGACCAGCTCCAACCTAGAGAACTCATCTTAAATTCTATCTTTAAATCTCCATGGGATAAATCTCGTTACAAAAAGCCTAAACAACTATATGTACATTATTAGCAAGGACCCTGGTGGTATAGTCTGAATTAAAGAGCGAATCCAGTTCTTGGCCATCCCTTCTAACAGATAACGTGTAATGTTAACTTACCACTACTCCACCAACCTAATAGTCTGCACTCGACTCCACAAACCCCAAAGTCTAATGTCGCTCCCGGCAAGTAGTAAGGAAGTCTTGTGCATCCTCGCCAACTTCCAAAGAAAACCTTTGTGGTTACAGTGTCAGAAACAGGACAAGCATTGATTTGTGCCTTGGTGTCACAACTTCGTGTTAAATATCCATCTAAATGGATGCATGTGCTGGTGGGAGCTGAACCACTAAGGCCCTTGCATTAGCTTTACCGTACTATAATTATTCAAAATTGGTTTTGGGGCCTCATGTTGCTGAATTCCACCAATAGTCACTAAAATATAAGTAAGCATAGTCTATAGACATCACCAATAGCTGGTACGGGTGGTGGTTATGCTAGTCCAGGCCCCACCGGCTAAGGAGGAATCTATTCTAACTAAGGCTCTGCCTATGGCTCTGGTACTCCTTCTCTTGAGTTGGTATTGCAACCTGGCCTTGGGGTCAACCTCTATTACGCATGTGAGCCATCCTGTGTTACCAAGAAACAAGTAATAATCAATAAAAACTATTAGAAAACAACATGCAAAAATGATACAAAATAGGATAACTGCAGAAATACCTCATGTAGCTTCTTAAAGATAATTCATAGACATCTCTGCGCTGATATTTCGGACTCTAATAGATGTTAGCTCTGCACTAGTGAGAATGACGAGCCTCATTAAAGGTCAATCTAATGGAAACTAAAACATAGCCTACTAAATGGATCAACGTGCGTTCTCTAAGTTACTGTGCCAAAACATTTTCTTTTCCGAATGACCTTGAAATGCTACAATGATTTCAAAATAGAACCATGCACGATTTATTTGCTATAATCATCAAAATTAGAGATAACTAATATATTAGGCTGTCACGACCGGGAATCACCCCAAAGACGTAACCGGCGTCTTCGTCTTCGAACAGGACTTATGCTAGCCCTTAGCATTCTTTATAATATATCATAGGTCGTAATATGGAAAATTAGAACTTTTTAAAATATTCAGTTGTACATATACCTCTCACATATCATATATGGAGTTTATATAGACTTCTCGCTTAGTAAATCTTACATAGGCGTCTCATTTAGATAACATAAACAACACATCGAAAATATTCTAGTAACATTGCCTCACAATAATCCATCTAAATTGTGTTACAACATTTGGGCATAGCCCATAATTCATTACAAAGTCACATATAGGCTTACAACTATAGTCTCAAAAGTAAAGGAATGAAATAGTGACGTAGACATAACAACTTCGTAGCTAGAATAGTTGAAAGGTAACATCCCCTAACATTGATGACCTACCAATAACATGGGCAATAATATCCATACTATGTGGAGATGTAATTATAGGCAATTAGATATGCTGATGGTGAAGAACAATTATCATCAGCCTCATATTAATGATCTCTTCGATAACTTTAGGGAGTCATAGTACTTTATAAGATTAACTTGAGATCCAATAACCATCAATTTAGGAGTATAGAAGCAAACATCCCTAAGACAATATGTAGGACTAGTTTTTGCCATTTTGTGTTCCTTTTTATGACTTTTAGGGTAGGTGGACTAATTATTGCCTTTATTGGAGTTTTCATACCACAACAACTACAATTCTAGGATTCAGAGTACCCAATTTAAGTCCTTGCACGATATGCGTTGTCGCACTTGTATTGGTATGTTTGAATCTAAGGAGCCTAGGTTGAGTGGTAAGAACATGTTTCAAGAGGTCTTAGTTCATGTGAGGTTAATTTAGGATAGGCTCGGGACGACTTAGAGTAGACATCAGAGTTATGTGGATGACAGGAGTCAACCAATAATGTTTGCCATTGGTGATCGGGTATATTTACAAATATCATCCATGAAGGGAGTGATCACATTTGGAAGGCATGGCAGGCTTATTTCCATGTACTTTGGGCCTTTTATGATTTTAAGGAACGTTGGTGGTATAGACTATGACTTATTTACCTTGTTTCAAATCTTTTAATGTTGCTTCAATATGTTCCAGATCAGTCTCATGTCCTCTAGTATGATGTTATTGAGTATGATGATCATCTCACCTATATTGAGGAGTTAATAGCCATTTTAGCTAAAAAAGTGAGGTTATTGAGGTCTATAGCAATTCCTATGGTTAAAGTCTAATTGAGGCATCATCTGATTCAGTAGGATACCTAGGAGACCGAATAAGAGGTGCATGAGTAGTTCCTTAGCTTATTTGAGCCTTCAAGTACTTCATGCCTTTTTCTTTTACGGACCAAATTCCTTTTAGTAGTTGAGTTTTAATGAACCTCTAGGACCTTTCTATTTTTCTGTCTTATCTTTCTTCATTTAAAGTGTTCATATATCGATCATATCCCATATATGATTTGTTTGCACTAATTGTTCTGTCTCGTGGACATTTGTTTGGGTTTTATACTCTTTCTCATTATTTTGGATATTTTTGAACTTGTAAGGTTTATTTTTGTCATAACCTCTTGTAAATAAACTAAAATTTGAATCTAACGGTTGCATCATCTTTGGAGCGGCCAAATTAGGATAGTAGCATGAGTCCCGAGGCTTTCGGTGTAATTTGGGGCAATTTGGTTATTTAGTCTTTGAATTTTTGCTTAAGTTTTACATGTGTCCAAATCTCGATAAATACTCTCATAGGAGAATTCTATCAGCAAAGTTCATTTTGGAATGTTAAGTTTGTTCTATATTGACCATTCGCGGGCTTCCCCAGGGCTTGAGGTCATATTCCGAGGCCCATTGTTGGAATTGGCTAAAAATGCATTGAGGTGTATGGCCCACTTTCTGTCGACATAATCTTTTATGGATATTTTAACTGAGCCATTGAGTATGCAATGTAAATTTAGTTAGGTATCATATCTGGTCAATTTTCATCAAGACCAGAAAGGGTTTGTTTGGAGACTCTTTTAAAAATTATAGCAAAATTTGGTGTTCTTGGTCCAGACCTTTAGAATCTAGAATTTAGTCTTTTGGCAACTAGATTTAGCTTTTAGAGACAAGAAATACTAGTATTTATATAGGGAATAGTCATATCAACCTCATTTTAAAACATCAGTATCTAGAGTTATAGAACTCCATTTTGGGTGATTTGAAGTCCTGTGTGTTCAAGTTTGCGTTGGATGTATGATTGTCTCTCTAAAGCGTGTCGGAAAGTCTTTGATTGTGTTGTATCTTCATTATAAGTGGCTTCCCAAACTCTCTTTTTGTGAAAAGTCTTGCATTTTTCTTTATTGTTTCATAAAACTGTTTCGTGCTCTTAAAGATGCTCAGAGGTCCATTTGGGAATACAAGTTTGAGGGAGGGTTTAAGACCTCTTAAAGGAGTTAATTAATTGGTAGGTATGACATTTCCCAATTTTTACTAGGAAATGGTTCTCTCTCCGATTTTTATGATTTTAGTGTCTATTGAACCGTGCTAATCATGTGAATCAATTTTTTATAGCGTGGCAATAATCAAAACATGTTTGGACAATAAATTCTCCAGCAGAGTGATTTTGAGCGTGTGTAGTTAGCCTTCATGTAAGCTACTCAAGTACTGTGAGTTCACGGTATTTCTAATGCATATTACTTAAGTGTTGTGTGTGTCTAGAGTCGAATTGTATTAGTTTAAAAAAGTTTTGTGTCTTGTTGTGCAGGAAAGATGTTCAAGCATAAAATGACGGAGATAAACTGCGAAAGTGTATAAAACGGAATAACGGATTCAATCGACGGTTCCTTGTTCACTTAGTGCCCCGTCGATGATGAACCTATAAGAGAACCTCAAGCATTGGAGTAAATCAGGAAATTCTGAAAAAGTATGGAACCACGACTACCATCAACGGACTGTAGTTTGAGACTGAAAGGGTTCCAATACCTGATTCTTGAAGATTCTAAGTGTGGAGTCAAAGAGAAGCATCAACGGACTATAGATGGATGGACAGACCTTGTTGTTGGTCCGTCATTTGTTTAAACGAACATGAAATTCAGATAATGAAACATTTTTTTGAAATACTAGCTGGCTGAAGCAACCCTGACCGTCAATCGATCGACAACCCATCAGTGTCTTGTAGATTGAAGTCGCGTGCCAGAACAAACTTTCTTTTTCTTAATTCATTTTAATTAGGATTTAATTTTCTATAAATAAGGTATTAAACCTCATTTTTGAGGTTAAGTACAACTACCATTGTTCTACTTCATGTTTTGGAGATTAGTTTTTGAGCATTTAGCAAATAATTGATTTTCTTATTTTTTTTTAAATATTTTGGTTTCAAGTACAATTATTGTGTTTATTATTCTTAGTCGTAAGTTCATCATTTATTAATCTATCGATATGAATTGTGTTCTTAGTAACATGGGCAACCAAATCCACAAATAGGGGTGTGGGTACCTTGAGGAATTAACAAAGAATAACTATTCTTGAATATTCTTTTTGCATGCATTGATAATTCTTTTGTTTAAGTCATTTTAACGAGTGCACACCTTAGAACTATCCTTGTTGCTACTTGCCGGACCAAGGAGGTCGTTAATAAGAAAAGAATTATTGACATATATTTAGTGTGGTACTATCGAATAGGTTAGTGTCTATTGGTGCAAATTATTAACTAAGCCATACATCGATTGTGATGTATAAAATGAGATAATGGTAAGGGTTAATAAACTATGCACACATAGTCAGATCAAGGTGTGGAGCAAAATTCTCTGGATGTCGGACCAAAGATTTAGAGATACCTAACTTATCACTTTGTATGTATTGCAGTAGAAAATGATTTGTATTACTAGGAATGTTGTGTTATGAACTTTTGAGGAACACACACACCCTTGTTTATTTCTTATATTGATAACAACAAAAAAATACTCTTGTTCATTTTCTAATCATACAATTAAAGGGATTTGTTTAACACACCCCACTCGTTTACTTAATTGTTTCGAAATACATTGTCTAAAAATATATTATCGTGGTTTAAACTTAAGTCTAAAAGATATTCCTTGTGGGTTCGATCCCAACCTACTACTTGGGTTCTTTACATGATAATGATCGCTTATGCTTCTTTAGGGAGGTATGATTTGAGTGTATAAAATTTTGGCGCCGCTGCCGGGTAATTTAGGCTTTTACATTAAGTTTACTACATTATTGAACTTTAGTCAAAATTTCTTAATTTTACTTATTCTTTTGTTTTTGTCTCTCAGGGTCTTACTCTAGTGTATGCCAAGTACACGGAGCAGAGGCGAACACCTTACTACTTACGAACCAGAACTGGGATTTCCTAGCGGAAAATGAATAATTAAGCACCCTCGTGTAATTTTTTGGGAGGAGGTGATGGATTAAGGATGCAACCACCACAAGTTGTAGAAGTGAAAAACATGTTTCCACCATAAAATAGAGTGGGACCTAAACTAAGGCCCCAAGACCCTCAAGGTGTAAAACTGAATGACAATGTTAGGGTCGACATGAATATCGCTGAGTTTAATGGACCTTTTATCTCTCCACCGCTCCCTCCGGGGCATATTTCCTGGTGAATAGTAGCTTGATTAAAATGCTTAAAGAAAGAAGCTTATTTGCGGGGTTTCTAGCGGATGATCCACATGCCAATATTGATAAATTGAACTTTGTCTGTATCGTAGGTTGACCAAATTGGGATATGAATGTTATAAGGTTGAGGGTGTTCCCCCTATTGTTGACTGGAGATGTTGTAGTATGGTTTAATGAGCTCCATTATAAATCTATCTACACATGAGAGCAGTTTAAAGATGCATGTTGAAAAAAAAGGGACAAGCTTGACGATTTTTTTGCTCAACATGAAGAGTTCCTGAGTATCTCTTGGGATAGAGTCACTGCTTTCATGTGAAGCGTTCAAAAACACCGTATTGATGATGAGTCGTTGAAAGAATACTTTTATAGGGGACAAGATACAATGGTATGGTTGTGGTTGATAATATATAAGGACGGTCGTATAGAGAATTCACATGGGCATAGATCACTGAAAAAATTGAGAAGATATCTCGCAAAAACAAAGCTTGGAGCACTAGAAAGTAAAACACTAGGAGAAACACCATAGTTGTTTAAGCTACAAATAATCCAGCCGTTGATGAGCTTCGTGAAAAGATGGCGCATATGAGGTCCAAGTTGGGGTATGTATTGAAGCATGTGAGCGGGGGCTCAGAGAAGGAGAATGTGGTAAAGTATTTGAGTAGAACTCCATGGCCGACAGAAGAGTATTACTGTGAACATACAACTTATGTAGTAAATGATCATACAGGTGGTTTCCGACCAAATGCCAATATTTCCAATATAGATAGTTGGCACCAAGGTCAAGGATACATAAGTATCAACTATGGTAACTACAATTGAGAGGGTAAATAATCCCGGGATGGGAATTAAAATCGCGACAATAATTTCAACCGGAACAACAATTGAAACAGGAATGATCTGGTTGGGCCATATGTTCCTCCTCAAAATAGGGAATCTCCCCCTAGGGAAGGTGGAGGTAGTATGGCACGTATTGAGGATATGCTGCAGAAGATTATTATGAGGTTTGATTCATCTTATTATATATCAAGGATATTAGAAGCGACTTATCCAGAATTGGACAAAAGGTTAATGCACATGCAATCATGATAATATAAGGACTCCAGAATGAATTAGGTCAAAATAGAACCAAAAATGTATTTCATGAGATTATAAGACTAATAATGGTGAAATTATGCATTATAAGATTTTTTAAGGATATTTAGAGAGTTTGGAGGTCAAACATCAAAGACGTTTGAAAATAGCCTCGAGATGTGCTTACGTGTTCAGCGTGCCATAGTATTTTTACGTGGTTTTTAGAGTTCAAATTGATAAGAGAGGTTCCCAACGACTAGACAAACCTATTCAGGGGGAAAATTTGGTATGAATTCTAAATGACCACTCCAAGGGTCCTTGAGGACGACTCAAAAGTAGGAAGTACACTACCTTCGCAGTGTCATTTGACGACTGCACAACGACAAACAGTAGTCCTAACTATGCCTTGTCGATAGTGGCGCCGCCCCACACATAGGAGTTGGATATTAGATTTAAACATTCAATGTCTCTATCACAAATGACATACCTGCATGACGGTATGTCGTTCCATTGACGGTCCGTCAACTGCAAGCATCGTTTCAGCTTGCAAGTTCTGCAGGGATTAGTCCAAAGGTGGGGGTAATTTGGTAAATTCCTCCCACATTCAAATAAATGCAAAGGAAGTTATTTTAGGAGTTTTTAGGTATTTTATGGGTATTTAAACAGTAAAATAAGTATTTAGACTGTACACTTAAAAACAAGACCACTTCCACTCCAAAAATCTCTCAAGAACACCATAGAAGAAGAAGAGAAATTGGGGGATGATCTTAGGAATAAATTTAACAAGAATTGAATATTGTTTTAAATATATAATCTGAGGTAGTTGATTATTATTCATCCGTGGATTCTTCCATTCATGGTGTCTCCATAGTTATCTCTCAATTGTGAATCCAAAAAACCCCAATCTAGGAATGGTTGTGATTGCATTGTGGGTAAGTGTTGATTGTGACCCAATCTAGTGGGTAGCTTTGAATAATGTTCATGTGATTATTATGTGATATTTTCATGAGGTTTTCATTGTGAATGATAGTATTTGATGCTGAAGGTGATCATGGTGATTTTACACCATTAGAGGCAAGATGAAGGTTCTAAGTTGATTTTCTAAATTGAGTTCAATTTTATGCTATTTGATCATGATTGAATCACCTAGATATTAAGTGAACAAGGACTACTATATCTAGGATGGTATTGATTTATAATTTTTTAATGGAACCTATGCGATCATGTATACTTAGACTACCTTCTAATGATATAATTGAATGAATTAACTTGTAATTAAACATGGATCATGGTAAATTGAAGTTAATAATCGATTATGGAACTTTTATGCCATTAATGCTTGGTCTTTGGGGGTGAAATAATTATGAAATGATTGTGATGATTTTTTCTTTCTATACCCTTATACATGAACATGATAAGGGAATCAAGTTTTCTAACACAAATAGATTCTAGGTTAACCAAAGAACATAAAATGAATTAAAGCATGTTAGACTAGAATAGCTTGAAGATGGATTGTATGTCCACTTCTTGTGTAATTTACTTGGGGAGATAAGACCAAGGTTTGGTAGCTTGAGATGAGGAATCTCATGATTCCTTGAGGTCATGAATTTCATGATAGCATGAGATGATGAATCTCATGATAGTTTAATATTATAGATCTCATGATACCTTGATATGGTGGATCTCATTATAGCTTGAGATGGTAGTTCTCAAGGGTAGCTTTGGATAGTAAATCTCAAGAAGCTTGAGTTGAAATACGCATAGTAGCCTGATGTGATGAACCTGATGTCAACTTGGGATGGGGGAAGCAAGCTCCCCCATGATCGTCTTGGTCTTGTGTTGTAACATGCTTGATAATGTCGGATTGATTTAGTTAGGCCAAAACCATTTCATGTCAGCCTTAGGAGGAAGGCCTATGCTCTCCTAATGCCAGGTTGAGTTTCATGCGAAGTGCATCTCATAAAACCTCTTTAGATTAGTTTCTCATGATAGATTAGGGTTGAGGATTCGTGCTCTCCTATGATTATCTTGCATATACATGATAGGTTTCATGGTGGTTAGGATGGGTTTGTCCTGTTTTTTGTTAGCCTTGTTAGTATGTTGAGATGCTTTCCATTCTATTAGGTCTTTTATGTTAGCATGTTGCGCTTAATAGACAATGATAAAAGTTAAATTAGCTTTGAGTGGGATAGCCTAGAGAAGTACTTTGTGTAGAAGGCAGTATGGGATGCCATTCATACATGGAACAAGTATGACTTGAATCTACCTATTACATGACCTCTTAATGATGTATGCTTATCTTTGATAGTGACTATAATAACATCCGATGACATGATTGACCTAAGATTACAGTTCCTTGTCAATATGAAGTAGTTCTACTAAATACTCCTAAACTAAAATGAAACATAATAAATTTACTTCTAGATATGCTTAATGTGTGAGGTAAAATATAATGCTTCATATGTATTGCACAAATGTTCTTTGAGAGTATATTATGATGAAGAATAACCAAAGAGAGGTACGTAGCTTTAGTAGAGTAGGGGATGCTACCTTTGCCTTGCACAAGTATACTTGGGGTTGGCTTGTAAAGTAGTTAATTTGACTAAGAAGGACAACTTATTGAATATGAACTCTTATATACTTTATGATTCTTTATTATTCTTATGATATTCATGTTATGTTTCTCCCTTTATATCTTATAATTATGTCTATTTTTTACTAACCTTTTGAGATATCTTATGTTTCATATGATAGTTTCTATACTTAGTACATTTCATAGTAACACATATTTGTTCCTACATTCTAATCCAATGTATGGTCTATAGAATATTGAGTTTTTTGAAAGGTAGAGCTTCCAAGGCTTCCGAGAGAAGATAAGTGAGTCCTCATAGCATCAGAGGACACCACCCTATGTTGTCTTTGATGTCATTTTCTATGTCTAGACTTTTATGGGCTGTGACCAAGTTGTTTTGTACTCATGTATTCATAGATGGTCTTTGAGACATATTTTAGAATGTCTATGAAATAATACCGCATTATGTTTTTGAAGAAAAAGTTTTAATTCCTTGCTACTTTTCATATAGATGCAATGAAAGAGGTCATAGTCACATACACCCTCTTCAAGACCCCATAAATAACCAATAAGACTACCTAAGTGTCACATCGCGAGAGAGTACATTAGAAGATACGGAACTCTGTGAGCACAACAATAGTACATGACCTTTTGAATATCTTATGCAATCCCTTTCTCATCACTCATCGTATATACATATATGAAAAGTAGTGCAGAATTAAACTTTTCACAGAACATTCTAATAATTTTTGAAAAATATCTTTCATATATAATAAAAAGAACTAAGTATCATATCATCAAATTTTAGATTCACCAATACAGCGGACACGGCCCATACATTCAAAATATAATACTATATGTATATTACAATACATAAATATAAAGAAATACAAAAGACATATAGGCCCTTCAGTAAATTGAGAACATACTTCAACTTACTTGAACGATTCTATGATCCAAGCCTTCTTTTTTAAACTTCACATTCACCTATGAATCACCTTAGAGATAGATAAAAGATGAAATTAGTCAAAACACATGTATTAAGTATGCCATAATAGATAAAAATCATGAAAAAAGATATTCATTAGAAATATGCTATTTTTGTTTAAAACATTATATTATAAGCATACGAATAACATTTAACAACTTAGAAACACATGAGAAATCACTAAAGCAATTAATCACATTTTATCGAACACATGACAGTGAGCTAATTCACTAACAGTGAGTTCTTTCAATGTAAAAGTGAAGTCTTTAACTTCACATTGAACACTTTCTAGCATGTAATCCTCTCACTAAAAGATACCCCTAAACTTACTTAAGTAAGGCAAAGAGAGACCGCCCATACAACCTCTCTATGCACGCCAAAATGATCCGTAAGACCGCCTATAATGATATATACACACTTACAACATATCCAAAACACATAGCATATATGATATGACATTAACCTCAACAAGGTTATTAAAAGACATAGTGAAGTACTTCGAGAAGAGAACACCCATACACCCTCTTCAAGATTACCTAAATAATCCTTAAGACTACCTAAGATTAGATCATGTTCACTTTATCAACCAACCTTTCTAACTAAAGACATTCTCAAGATTTACCAAGGCAAGACATGAAGAGATAATCCTTTATGCCCCTTCAAACTTTAACTAGGCAATCCTTAGACTTACTTTAGAATAGGTATTCATTCATTTACATGCTTCCTATCATAATTGATTACTTCATTAGTTCATTAACAGACATTCATCACATAAAGGACAATCAAGTAATGGTATGGAGAAGACCTACGGACTGTAAGTAATATTTTCAAAGCCTATTAGGAAATGTCTAGAAAACATCCCATACCACAACCTAAACTTCATACATATTCTCAAATACTAGTAGGTAACCCATATGATGAGAATAGGAAATAACCTATATAGACCATGGTAGCAAAGCATGGAATCTGGAGTTGTAACCTCCGCCGATGGAAGGTGTTCTACTTTCCAATGGTAGAACTTAGACACATATCATGTAGGCACATAGTTAAAGAATATGAAGGGCTTACTTTGTACTGCAGCATTGTTCTTCACTAGAGTTACTTCCCTTACTATACTTACTCGGTGCTAGCCTCTTTTCTCCTAGAGTAATCCACATTAAAGGATCATACGAAGGGTTTCCATATCTTGTTCATAACCCAATCACATTTAACCTTCCAAAGAGGTCCCCTAGGTCTGCCTTACAATGGTGAAGAAGATAACTAATTAATTCTCTAAGGATGTTATGATGTTGTTTCAGAAAACTAACCTTAAGTCAATAATTCTTTACAAGAAGGATAACATTATGATTTCCGACTTCAAAGTTCATAGTCTTACCACAAGGTTCAAGGTTTCACATAAAGTACCCTCTTAGAAACATTTAATGTCTCACGTTATTCATAAAGACAAGACTATGAGGCTTTAGCATCCTATATCAAGAAATCTCATATTCACATTCATACATGCATCATGTAAGGGATATAAGTATACCACACAATACATATGAATGACTTTACTTTATCACATATAGAATATCATTCTAGAAGCACATAGATATAACCATTAAATTCTTTAAGTCATCCTGTACACTACTATAAAATTATAAATATAACCATCATAGATTCACATAGTCAAGTAGGAATAATTATGCATCAACTCTAAGACTACACACATAAAGACATGGTCATAGTCTAATATGATCATCTAATATCAAAAGAAGAACAAATACATTCAAATTACTTAACATATAGGTAGATATGATCATACATCACATAATAAACTACACAAATCATCATAACACTGAAGTAGTGCCTACAAGGCAATTATCTTCATAATATATAATGTAACGCCACAAGGCCACATTTTCACATAACACTACCACCATAAGTGGACCATACAAATAACAACAAAATTCAAGTACTATATTACGTAAGATAAAGATAATTAGAGAAGCGTAGAAAGATTTTTATGTGCGATAGGGAATAAAACAACTTTTTGATTTCAAAACCAACACAAGGTGAAAGGTGACTTAAATGTGACATAAAATAAATTAAACTCGACTCAACTATAATTTTGTATTTATACCGTGGGAGAACAGTGAGTGGGCATGATTTTCACATGTTACTTGTAATCATTCAAACGGTTCCATTGGAAAAATACTAGCACAAGCCTCTCAACTTCAGAACTTTTGTCATATCCTATAAAAATTCTTTATGAAAAAGTTATGTGTCTTTTGAGGTATAATTTTGTATGTTCTAAGCCTGAAGTTATAATTGTATCAACATAAGTTTTGCTATTCAAAGCTTGTGAAATAGAATTTCAAAGAAAATATTATAATTTGAAACTAAACTTATGATTCTATAGATATAAGTACGGTAAAACTAAGTCATGCAATTCAAAGCTTGTGGCTATAATTTCTAAAGACGTTTCACGACCCGAGCCTACACCCTAGATGTGACCGACAATATGACTATTGCTCTTCTCCCAAGAAAACCCTAATTCTAAATCACTACAGGTGGAACACTAATTCGAAAACACATAAACGTCAAACTAAAAGAAATGCTAAGTAAAAATTTCACTATATCTCAAAACTCTCTTAATATACTATGTATTAAAGTCATGTTTTAAAGAAATCCTCTGAAAATAAAGACTCTCAAATACGATCTATCTATGAAGCCTTTACTATACATGAGTGTTCGAACAACACCCACATCACCTCAATAAATTTTTTACCGACAATTCATAAAATTGGAGTCCTCAAGAAGCAAGGTAGTCTCACTCAAAAGTTGGAGAGCGGATTAAGTGATCTAAATAAATTGTTAGATTATTTTAACACAATTAACCTATGAACCCATGTAATTCATGAACCCTAGATTTTGACTACTTTATGGTTGACTTGATACTGTCTTAATGCTTATGAATTTTAGCGTAGTTTTTAATGGTTTATTAAATGATGTAATAATTGTATCCAACTGATGTATAGGATGTCTTTTATATATATATATATATATATATATATATATATATATATTGGATTGACCTAAATTGATGGAGTATTATGGTTTTTGTATTGAATTGATGATAATGGCCATGGGTAAGGGCCTCTTGGTATTGAGTTGAATGATTATATAAGGATTGAAGTTGACATAATCGATTGGTGATCTTAGGATGTATTAAAATCACGTCTAGTAAAGTCTTATTCATCGGTTTGAGTCGCGACACATCTATTAGTAGGAGGCTATGGAATGCATAAGAATGTTTTATTTTTTCATTGTTTAAGTTGTACCATATAGTGTGGCTTTAGTAGACCCTTCTTTTGATGTTCACCTATGATTTTGTCCAGGTTATTGCTAACACTAGGTCTAATGCTAGAAGGGGGAAATGACAATAAGGATTAAAAGGTTGTACCGAACCCTGTACAGGGAATTTTTTGGATCAAGCCTTGATGGTCTAAGAAAATATTGAGGTTGTACCGAACCCTGTACAGGGAATTGGTGCTTATAGGATAAGGTAATTCTTTAAAATTAACACTCCGGAATTTAGTCGCTCCAAGATGGAGGAGGATCCAAATGGGTTCATAGAGATGGTTTATAAGACTTTTGTTATTATGAGTTTGTATTCTAGGGAGAAAGCGGAGATATCCACGTTTCAATTGAAAGATGTAGCTCATGTTTGGTATGATCATTGGAGAGATTCTAGGTCGGTAAGGGTCAGTCCCACAGAGTGGGAATCCTTTAAATTGTCTTTTCTTGATAGGTTCTTTCCTCGGGAGTTGAGGTAGGCTAAGTTAGAGGAATTCATAAACCTCAAGCATAGAAAAATTGAGTGTTAAGGCGTATGAATTGAAGTTCACTCTTTTTTATAAGTATGCTCCAATCTTGGTAGCAAACCCTAGAGACTTGATGACTAGGTTCATGACGGGGTTTTCCGAACTAGTGAAAGAAGAGTGTCACATTGAAATGATTTTTGATGATATGTGTAGCTTCTGACTAATGGTGTTTGCTAAACAAATAGAGAAATCCAAACATAAGAAAGAAAGAAAGAGGAGTAGGATTGAAAATGATGGGTCCGATGGACAAGTCCGTTGTATGAATCTACAATGCTTTTCCGGACAAGGTTATTCTAGTGCTCCTAATTATTAGGAAGAAGGGGTGTCTAACCTTAGACCTCAAGGGAAGAGAAATGAGTATTCCTACCCTACTTGCCCTTGGTATGGTATGAAATATGAAGGTAGGTGTTTGGCCGGTAGAGATGATTGTTATGGATGTGGTAAGAGTGTCCACATGATGAACGATTTCCCTAAGTCAAAGGCTAATCTATGGGAAAGCAATCAATTTACTACTTCTAATGTGGAACATGTTCCTCCAAAGAGGAATAGGTTCTACATACTCCTATCCAATGGTGATCAATAATGATCTCCTTATGTCCCTCTCCGACATGTGCTTCTTTAATGATTTATGCAAAATTTGAGATTTTTCTGGTCATCTTGACTTTCTTGGTAGTACATGATATTTTACTTGTTATGAAAAATTGAAGTTAATAAGACATTTTTGGCTTAATCCCAAGCGTGGGATAGTGAGTCCTTTTTTAATGAGGTCAGTATACATGTCTAGCTTAAAATTAAATTGTTTCATTTATTTAGATATGTTCATTAAGGTATGATTCATATGTGGTGGTCGTCTACTCTAGAGTTGGTCCTTAAAGAAGTGTTTAATAAGGTCTCATTTGAGGATTAATGTTTCCCACAACAAACTAGGTCCAAGTAGAGGCTAAAATGTGTGTCATGAACTTAAAAGATCTAAAAATTGTGAATTAATGCATTAGAAGTTACTCTGAGGATTTTGGAAGAGTTTGGAGGTCAAACGTTCAAGAACAACCAAGAGGTTCTAAAGATAGCCTTGAGACATGCTTTGGTGTTCTTGCATGCCTTAGCATGTTCTATGTGGTATTTAGAGTTTAAATTCGTTAGAGAGGTTCCTACCACCTACAAGGATTAATTTAGAGTGGAAAAATTCTGGCACAACACCCCAAGGACCACCCTAATGGTTCTTGAGAAGGACGCAAAAGTAGGCAAATACACTCCCTTAGATTGGTAGTCTCATTTGACGACTGCACAATGATGGACTGTTTTCCTGACTACGCCTTGTCGATGGGGAAGTCCCCGCACAAATATTCATGGGATATCAAGGTCTTTTTATGAAAACATGGACATGGAGGATGGTCTCGACGTTCAATCGATGTTTTGTCGACTATAGACATCGTTTGAGCTTGCAACTCCTTTAGGGATTTTGCCGAGGATGAGGGTTAGTTGGTAGATTCCTCCACCGTTAAATTAAATGCATGGTAATTTATATTAGGTATTTTGTGAGTATTTAAACAATAAAAAAACCAATTAGACGCTAACTCCAAATCAAAACCTCTTCTTCTCCAAAACTTTCTCAAGAACACCATAGAAGAAGAAGAGAAATCGGGGCTGATCTTAGGAAGAAAGTCACAAAGGATTAAAGATTGGATTAATGCTATAATATAAGGTATGTGAAGCTTATTCATGCATGGATTCTTCCATTCATGGAGTCCCCATAGTCATCCATCAGTTGTGAATTCAAAAGACCCCAATCTAGGAAGCGTTATGATTGCATTGTGGGTAAGGCTTGACTGTGATCCTAATATAGTGGGAAACATTCAATTTTGTTCATATGATAATTATTTGATTTTTTATTAGGTTTTCAAGGTTAATGGTAGTATTTTATGTTGAAGGTGATCATGGTGATTTTTTGGACATTAGAGGCAAGATGAAGGTACTAAGTTGATCTTCTTAATTCAATTGTATTGTATATTACTTGATAATGATTTAATCACCTGGATATGAATTGATGTAGTACTAATTTATCTAGGATATCTTGATTCAAAGTTGGAAACCTATGTCATGTAAGCCTAGACTTACCTTAAATTGATCCAATTGGATGAATTAACTTGTAATTGAACATGGATCATGGTAAATTGAAGGTAATATTTGATTATTGAGCTTGTATGACATTGATGATAGGACTTTGGGGTGAAGTTATAATGAAAAGATTGTGACATTGTTTTCTTTCTCCTACATTTAGACATGAACACGATAGGAGAAACAAGTTCTATCTCATAGATTGAATCTATGTGTACAGAAGAATCTAAAATGAATCATGAATGTTAGACTAGAATAGCGTAAGGATGAATTGCACTGTCGCTTCGTGTGTAATTGACTTTGTGATATAGGACCAAGGTGCGATAGCTTGAGATGAGGAATATCATGGTACCTTCAGATGATGAATCTTATCATAGCTTGACATTGTAGATTTCATGATAAAATGAGATCGTGGATCTCATGATATCTTGAGATGGTAGGTCCCAAGGGTAGCTTAGGATAGTAAATCTTAACTAGGCTTGAGTTGAAATACTAATTGTAGCTTTAGGTGAAGAACCTTATGTAATCTGGGATGGAAGAAGCAAGCTCTCATATGTCCAACATGGTCTTGTCTTGTAAGATTCTTGATCATGTCATCTTGATTTCATTAGGAGAAAACCATTTATTGTCATCTATAGGAGGAAGGCGTATGCTCACCTAATGTTAGCTTGACTTGCATGCAAGGTGCATTTCATAGAACAGATCAAGATTAGCTTCTAATGATAGCTTTGTGTTGAGGATTCATTCTCCCCTATGATTAGCTTCCTTCTACATGATTGGTTGCGTAGCTGTTAGGATTGTTGTGTCCTTCCTTTGTGCAGATGGTTTCCATGGTAGTATGTCTATTGTTTGACCATGTTAATCTTAATTAAAAATGATGGAACATAAGTTAGCTTGTAGTAGGATATCCTAGAGAAGTACTTAATGTGGATGGTAGTATGGGATGCCATTCATACATAAACAACTATGACTTGAAGCTACCTATGACATGAGTCCTTCATGATGTATGCTTAGTTTGGATAATTACTATAGTTGCATTCCATGACATGATTGACTTATGATGATAGTTCCTTGTCAATATGCAGTACGTCTAAAAAAAATCCTAAACTTAAATAAAACAGAATAGGGTGACTTCAAGATATGCTTTGTGTGTGACGTAGAATGGGATGCTTCACATGCATTGCACAAGTGTGCTTTGAGGTGTTCTAGGCCATAGTGCTCATATGTTATGATGAACATAAGTATTAAATATGTGAGTATATTATAATGAAGGATGACCGAAGAGAGGTACTTAGCTTTGGAAGTAGTATGGGATTTTACCTTAGCCTTGCACAAATATACTTTAAGGTGGCTTCGGAAGTAGTTCATATGAGTAAGAAGGACAACTGATTAAGTATGTGCTCTTATATGCTTTGTAAGTGTTTATTATGCTTGTGATATTAATTTTAAGATTATGTCTTTATCTCTTATGATTACATTTATTGTTGACTAATCCTTTGAGATACGTTATGTTTAGTATGTTAGTTCCAAATTTGGTACATTTCATAGTAATGCAGATTTTTTCCTACATTCTAATCCAATGCAGGGTCTTAATAGGATTGAGTAACTTCGAAGGGTAGAGATTCCAAGGATTCCAAGGAGAAAAGATTGGGAGTATACATAGCATCTGAGGACACCACCCGTTATTGTCTTTTATGTTCTTCTCTATTATTAGACTTTTATCGGCTGTGATCCAAGATGTTTTACACTAATTTTCTCATAGATGATTTTTTAGACATATTTAGATGTATTATGAAATGATTTGGCTTTATGTTTTGGAAGGAAATGTTTAAATTCCTTAATACTTTTCATATATATGCAATGAAATATTTTCTAAGGACTTGTACAAAACCTCCGAGAGTTCAAGTACACCGTGTTACGACTTGAGGAATGCCCTATATTCTATGGTGTACTTTATTTTCATGACATATAAAGCATCTTGAGATACATATGACTCAGTTGTCTACAACAGTGAACCCACGTCGAAGTGGCACTCTTCCAAGCAACACTATCAAGAACCTAATGAATGATGGGAATTCCATGGATGTAACTACTCGAGAGGGTAAGCAGACCATCGATCCACCTATATCGTCTGTATTAGAAGGTGATATGAGAATGAAAGATGATGTAACAGAAGCTAGTGGTGAGTTTTGTGAAGCAACAATGATAGAATCAAAGTTACCACAGAAAGTGGTCCCCATACCTCGATTGCAACCACCATTTCCACGGAGATTGGTGAAGAAAATTGAAGATGTTAAATATAGTTGGTTTATCACAGTGTTAAAGCATTTTTCCATCAATGTTCTATTGATTAAAGTGTTAGAGCAAATGCCTGGATATGCTAAGTTTATTAAGGATATGGTAAGTAAGAAGAGGTTGGTTAGTTTTGAAGATGATGGCAGAATGCAGCACTGTGGGCCTATTGCTACAATATCTCTTGTGCAGAAGTAGGAGGATTTGGGTGCCTTCACTATTCCATGTACTATCACAACTCGAGCCTACACACTAGATGTGGAAGGCATCCAATGACCATAACTTGTCTTGAGCGAACCCTTAGCCTTAGTCACTTAACTCAGCGAAATACATAACTTCAACTAAGTATAAAATAAGAACATTGTTAAAAGAAATACTTAAACAAAATGGTCTAGAAAAAATTGCTCTAAAATTGTCAAAGCAAAAAATCTACATTTCAAGGAAAAGACTCAAACTAGGTATCTGACTTTCTATGAAGCCTCTACAATACTAAGATCGATATTGGGGCAAAACTCGCAACATCCTATAAAGTAAATTCTGGAAGCTAATAAAATTGTCCTCCAGAATGCAAATAGGCTCACCACTAACTCCGAATGATCAACTAGATCAATGACGCACTGGGTGCTGATCCTGGTTACCTGCGTCTCAATCATAATATGATGCAGGAAAACTGACATCAGTACATTGAATGTATGAGTATGCGAGGTGGAATTCTAAACCACAACATAAAGCTTAAAAGGATTAAGAAGAAATTACCTTGACTCTGTTCAACTAATTAAATACTAACTCAATACAAACTACTAAGGACACATGCAATATATAAATTAAAAACTTGTAAAACTAGAGTAAGCATCTTAGTACATTAAATATAATGCACTTAAGAACTAAACATTACATATAATTAAAGTAATATAGTATATGTGGGAGTTTCTCTAAGCAACAACCATCACCATGAGCCTAGGCTATCGTACAATGTCTTACCTTACGTTGCTAGAGGACCTCTTTGTACCTTGTCGTCAGTATAGAACATGAACTACTATATCGTTCCCCTACTCTATGCAAAAAAGCACTTAGGAATCATCTAAAAAGTATGATCCTTTCTATGTCCATGTTATATACATGGTTTATCGATATTTGAGTTGTTATGAACTCGCGTTCCCATATCGGGGCTAAATACTACTCCCAAAATGCTTAGCTCACGTGTTTTCAAAACAATTTCTTCTCCTGTTTGAGGTAATTTCTCAAACATAGGTTTAAAACCTTTCTTGGAAATCATAGTTCCCTTTTTCTAAAACTAGCCAAAGGCTCTATGGAAGTATAGCATCCTTTCTTTTCTCAAAATGTGTAAACATTTGTAACTCTTAGGGACTACATAGTTCCCTCATACCTCTTTCATAAATACAATCACTCTTTTCTCTTTATTGTACTTGAAACTAAACTCTTAGGGAATACTTTGTTCCCTTATAACTCTTGACATTTAACTCAACTCATTTCTCTTTGCTCAACTTGTAGCTTCAGCCCTTAAAAAAGTTAAAATGTTTGTTGAAGACTCTTTAAAACTTTAAGAACTTCCTTTGACTAGCTCCTTAACTTTAAACTTGACTCTTAACTTCATTGACTTTGATCTTAACTTCCCTTGAATAAAATTATGGATTCAAGGATCATGATCTCATTTTTATGGATGATTTCATGATGTTCTAACGTACCATAGAGTGTTGGAATCAACTAAGAAACATAGTTACATCACTTAGGAACTAGTACGAAAAGATATGGAAACAATGGGGTGTCTAGGTGGCTTTGGTGATCTGAGAGGCGCGGGGCACGAGATCTTGATAGAGAGGCACTGTCCTCAGGTGATCTGGCTGGTGCGGCTTGCAAAAACCTCACGAATGAAGGCTATCCTGAGGGCTAGTGGTTTACGCAGCGCCCCAGGGCCTATCTGTTTGGATTTTTGAATTTTTCTTCTCTGATTTAAATCTCTAAACCGTATAAACTCACATGGATTTTTATCCAATTACTTAGGATCAATAATATTCGCAATACTCAATTGATTATACTCATTAAACATCGCGGAAACACCAATAAAAACATTAAAATATGTAGTCAAACTCATCCAGTAAGATTTCACCAAATGTTCATCAAGAACTTAGATGTTCATCATTCAATATACTCTAAATGCACTAAATTATACACATTGGTGTATGGGTGAAAGAACCCAGCATAGAAATATACCACATACAATATAGGGATCACCCCCGATAAATTCCACTTGATGATCTTGGCGTTCTTAATGAGTTCTTAGCCTTTTCTCCTTTCTGTTTCCTCTCTTATCTTATCTCCCAAGCCCTAATCGTATTTAAATTTTCTAAAACTGATGTAAGGCTTAATTTTACCCCTAATAAACTCTTAAAACATATTAGTAAATAGTAGGGTTAAAAGAGTACGTAAACTTTATTAAAATCCGGATTGGACCTTCCTCAATACAACAATGCAACTTCCGATGGGCATATATCCCTCATACAATTTTGAAAATGAGAAATCTCAGCGGAGTTGGAAAGATCTCTCAAATGACTTTCTAACCATATAAAGGAATGAACCTAACTCATCCTGAGTTAGAAGTTATGTCCATTTGAAATCACCAAACCTCACTTTTTAAACATAGGAAATTTCAAGATTTTTCCCTTTATTTCCTAAAGTTGTTAGTTTTTTTCTTCTTCTCTTATTTCATGATATTTCAAGTTAGGATATATTACATGTACTATAGGTTTGCTACACTCTGTAAAGGATATGTGTGATCTTGGTGCGAGGATAAATCTCATGCCACTATCCATTTATATGAAGTTAGGCTTGGGGGACACAAAGCCTACCACAGTGCGGTTACTAATGGCCTATCCAATTGTGAAGAGGCCTGTAAGTGTATTCCATGATGCACTTGTGAAGATGGAGTCATTAATATTTTCGGCTTACATTATGATGCTTGACTATGAGGTTGATTTTGAGGTTCCCAATATCCTAGGGAGACCATTCCTTGCAACTGGGCGTTCTTTAATCGATATGCCTAAAGTGAAGATGAATTTAAGGTTGAAAAATGAAGAAGAAACTTTTAATATCTATAGGTCCATGAATCAGAGTGGTGAGCTCCAAATGGAATCTGCTATAACCTACAAAGTTGAGAGTGGATTAAAAGTACAAAATGAAGAGCGACTAAGTGTTGAGGCTCTGGAAGCTGTCATCATAAATTTTTACAGTGAAAGTATTGAGGGGCATAATTATTTGGTGGCCTCACTTGAAATAAATGAATATCAGTCAAAAATGATGATGCTTGAGATTGACATGAATCATCGCAAGTCCCCACATGCAAAACATCTACTATGGAAGAGCGAAATTTTGAGTTTAAGGCTCTACGAATGCATTTAAGGTATGTGTTTCTATGGAGAGATAACACTTGCTGATTATTGTAGTAGATTTAAATGGGCAAAAAGTAGATTGCTTAATGACTGTGTTAAAGTCGTTTAAGCGAGCTATTGATAGACTATTTTAAATATTATTGGAATCTCTCCCGGTATTTGTTCCCACAAAATCAACTCATGCCAGATCAAAAACCTATTATTGATAATCAAAGAAGGTTAAATCCACCTATGTAAAAAGTAATTAAAAAAGAGATCATCAAAGGCTTGGATGTCGGGGTCATTTATCCTGTTGCGAACGACATTTGGGTGTGTCCTGTTCAGTGCATGCCTAAAAAGGGTGCGATGACTGTGGAGCTTAATGAAAAGAACGAGCTAATTCCAATGCTGCCCGTGACCGAATGGAGAGTTTGCATGGACTACTGAAAGATGAATGCTTGGACAGAAAAGGAAAATTTTCCCATGCCCTTGATGGACCAGTAGTTAGACAGACTTGAGGTAATGGTTGGTATTGTTTTCTTGATAGCTATTGGGGCTACAATCAGATCTCTATCCCCATAGAAGACCAAGAAAAGACCACTTTCACTTGCCCTTATAAGACTTTTGCATTCAAAAAGATGCCATTTGGGTTGTGTGACGCATCTGTGATTTTCCTATGTTTTATGGTGTTGATATTTATCAACGTGTTGGAGGATATTATTGAGGTTTTCTTGGATGACTTTTTTGTGGTCGAAAACTCCTTTGATCGTTGTTTGAATAATCTGGACGAGGTAGTCAAGAGATGTGAAGATTACTACCTAGTGCTAAATTAGGAGAAGTGCAACTTATGGGTAAAGAAGGTATAGTTTTTGGCCATTGGATCTCAGAAAAGGGGATAAAAGTTGATCTAGACAAAGTTTAGGTAATAGAGAAGCTTCCACTGCCCAACTCCATCAAGGGTTTAGGAAAATCTCTTGGGCATTCTGGTTTTAATGAGAGGTTTATAATGGATTTTTCAATAATCAACATTTATGAAAATTACTAGAGAACGATTATAAATTGTATTTGATCAATATTGTCTGGGTGCTTTTGAAGTGTTTAAAGGGAAGTTAGTTTCTTCTCCCATTAATAATTCACCAAGTAGGGGTGATGCATTTGAGTTCATGTGTGATGCAAGCGGGGTTGCCCATGGTGTGGTATTGGGACAGTGGAGAGATAAAACCCTTCACTCTATTTATTGTGCGAGCAAAGCCCTGAATGAAGCACATAAGAACTATACTGTAAGTTAACAAAAACTTCTAGCAGTGGTTTTTGCCTTCGAGAAGTTTTGATCCTATTTGCTTGGCACAAAGGTAATATCAATCATTCTTCATTGAGGTATTTCATGGCGAAGAAAGATGCAAAACAAAAGTTGATTAGATGGGTATTATTTCTTCAAGATTTAAGTTTTGAGGTGAAGGATATAAAAGGGACCGAAAATCATGTGGCTGACAACTTGTCTACGTTGGAGAATGAGGATATGCGCACACAAGGGGGAAAAGCTAAAATTAATGATGTGTTTTCAGATGAGCATATATTGGCCGCTTCGCATGATCTGATGTTTTGGTTCACAGACTTTGCTAACTATTTAGCAAGAAACTTTGTCCCATCGTGTTTGACTTTCCACCAAAGAATGAAGTTCCTACACGATGTGAAGAAGTTTTATAGGGATGAGCCTTACTTATATCAGAGTTGTGCTGATGGGATTATTCCTTGATGTGTGCATGAGGTTGAAATGTTAAGTATTCTTGAGGTGTATCATTCATCGCCTGTTGGTTGCACCATTGTAGTATTCGAACTACGCACAAGATCTTGCAATGTCGGTACTATTGGCCCAGCATCCACCAAGAGGCTCATGATTTTGCAAAATCAAGTGATCGTTGCCAATGATATGAAGGAATTTCAAGGAGGCAATATATTACTATGAATCACGTTCTTATGATTGAGTTATTTGATGTATGGGGAATTCACTTCATGGGCCCATTTATGAGTTCTCATGAGATGAAGTATATTCTTGTGGCGGTTGACTTGATGAGTTCTGCCTAAAAGCCTATGTAATTTAAGTCATCTACAACGAAAACATGAAGAGGTATCGTGATCAAACAATAGAAAAGCAATAATTTAAGGTCGGTGATCTTGTGCTTCTATTAAACCCTAGGATACGCTTATTTCCTGTCAAACTCATGTCCAAATGGACAGGGCCATTCCTCATCACAAAAGGGTTCGCACATGGAGTGGTTGAAATGGAGAACAAGCAAAGCACAAGGTTCTAAGTGAGTGGACAAAGTACTAAGATCTATGTGGGCAGGCGGAAAGTGTACACAAAGTGGTAGAGGTCTACCATCATGATGAATTTTAAGTAATCAAGGGGCTTGCTTCGTGTCGCAATGTTAAATCAAGAGATTCTTGGGAGGAAATCCAACGTGTACACTCTAGCAAACGATAGGTCTTGTGTTTCGTGAGAAAGAGTTTTGGTTTTGTTTTGTTTGTCTCGCTGTTTTATTCTTTTTGTTCCTTGTGTTCTAGTGTTTCCTAGATATTAGAGTGGGGTTTGTGAATAAAAATTGTCCAGAAAGTACAAAACGAATGGCCTAATTATTGTTACGTGTGCAATAGGCCAAATAAAAATCTACAGAAAATGGTCTGGTACAGAGGCTATACCCATCGAATGTTCGTCGTTCAATTGACAGGCAATGAATGGAGTCTGTAGATACCAAGTAAGCCTCAAACTTGTTTAAGTATAAGTGTAATGGATGGTCCTAATTGACAGACCTTCGACTGATCCACGAACCGTCAACGGGGTCTCGTGGATCCATTTTGGTAGTGAATCGAACGAGCCACCATTTATTCAAAAACCACCATTAAAATTCCTTCCCTCCTCCCCTTTCCATTTTCCTTCCCATTGCATACAATAATTGTTTCCCTCATTAACTTCCTCCCTATATCACTCCCCAAACCATTAACACATCTATAAAAATCCTTTGTCTTATCACATTTCCCAAATCCCAACCATCTCTCTCAAAAATTCACTATTTTTAATCCCCATGGGTGTGATCATTGGGTTCGGCGAGTGTCGACTACTTCTCTAGGTGGCACAACATAGTAGGTAAATAACCACACCGCTCTTCAGCACCTAAAAGGTACCACGCCTTCAAAGAGGCAAGTGGTCTACTTGAGTAGGGAAAAATCCAAGTCAGTCGCCCCATCACTCAGTTAATTGATAAATATACCGATTAGGAAAGGGACCCATCCTACGTTCCCACGGGAAAAACCCACCGACGACATCATCCAGATTCACTAGGGGCAGCTCCTCAAAGGTGAACCCTTATGTAGTCACTTCTTCCCAGTCTTATGATGAGCACGCACTGATCCACCACAAACTAGGGCTGCTCTAGTCAAGAATGGGGATCAATATCAGGCTCCAAGCCTGCGATTCTTCAGGCTCAGGTCCTGCCAAGTGTTCAAGGTCAAAGACGCCCAATGCATCCTACTCAAACTCTCTAGGACCCATCAGATGAAGGGAACAGGAACAAAAAGGCTCATCTGATCAGGGCACAAACTCGTAAGCTGCACCTGCACACCGAGCATATTACCCCACTCCGACAACACATGAACCTAACAAGTAGTGTCTCGACGCACAATGTCAAGCATACAAACACACCAAGATGATAAACAAACATGGGGTAATGGATAAACTTATCAATGAGGAATGAAGAGTCTATACAAATAATATACATACAACACCATAGCTTCAGCGGCTATTCAACTTCCACATGCATGACTAGCTGTCACATGACCTGGGACATATTCCGAGGCGATTGCGCAGGAGTTCTTTCCTCCTATGCAGCCACTCTCCGTGTCTCCATTCACATGTGGTCGAAACCGGCAAAAAAGGACACTCTTACTTTTACACTGTTCGGAGGATGTTGGGTAGACATCTCATAGGCCACAATCCGCCGATTTCTATACAGCTCCACCGCTGGCCCAAACAAGAGTCGGAATACTGCAGAGTTTGATTATAGCTAGGACGTAGTCCAATGAGGTGATTTTCAGAGGAGTGCCTAGAGGAGGGAGGCGGTGTAAATGTTGCTAGCATAATATATAGTGGCACATGGAGAGCGGGTTGACTGGGTCATAGCACCCCGAGAGATCATCTAGAAGGCCACACTGAATTATGTTTCCAAATTCTTCTAGTTGTTGGTCCGAAATATAGTATCACCAACACAAGTGAGCAATATGCTCAAATATGCCAGAGTAATCATGGTGGAAGCACTAGTAGCAGAGTTAAGGATTGGCTCTACCTGGTTCATGTTAGATGAGGTACACGAGAAGGCGTTCAAGACCACCACTACTTACCTCATTTCTTGTTTGATTTTTCAAATGTGCATAGACGCCGAAGTGCCAATCTGGAAATATGATACCTCACTCGAGTGACCAGGACGTTTGATATTAGATCTCAATAAAAATGAGGCTAATGTGGCGACACCTCGCAAAGGGCCCAGGTCTAGGTCCCCCCATTGGAAATTTTTCTTGAAGACAAGTTGCAATAAGCACAAGAGGTTTACCCCTTCATACATGAGAAGGCTGATCCCACCCCAACCTTTTCTTCTCACGTTGTTAGAAGGGAACCAAGCTCGTCGAGGTCTAGACCACTAGCAGCTGCAGTGATTCCCTTATACAAGCTATTAGTCAGTTTAAGCCTACAAAAATAACTACAACATAACTAAGTCATATCGTTAATAAAAACATTGAATTTAGAAGCAAGAGAGGAGAAAAAATTCAAGAACCCTAGTTCAAGAGTGCAAAAAGTTTCCATCTTTGCAAGACCAAAATAGAAATATTTCTCCATAGATTTCATAACCATGTATGTTGGATTTCATTAGTGTGTTCCTTTAGCCCATTAAATCCCTTGTTTTTAGTAAAATTCTTCATTCCCTCAATTTTATCTAGACATAGGGTTTCTTGAATTCAGAATTATTGGGTTTTATCTTTTAGAATTATCAAAATCAGATTAGTATTGTAATATTCAATTTAATACATAAATTTCAGAATCCTACCTATGTATTTGGTTATTTCTTGAATTAACATGCTAGGAACGATATATTAGTTATTCAGTTATGCATGCCTCAATCATTGATGCATAATTATCATAGTAATTGTTGCATTCACAATTACCATGTTCAATTTTGACCTTTCCAATATTATAGAAACTCAGCCATAATATGTTGACCACTTTATAAATGGGGAGTATCATAAAAGTGAGTTAAACTAGGGTTCACAAGTAGACCAAGAATCACTAGCCCATTAGGTTGTCTGTCTGATCTCTTTTAGTGATCACTCCAGCATGCCTCTAAACCTTTGGCCGGGTATATTGGGTTCTTGTAATGGGGTGTAAACATCAGACTCCACAATTAGTTCATGTTGTCTTAATTTCTATTATTAGTAGCTCCCTTTGATCTATAACACTCTATTGTGTTGATCATGCTTAAAGATTATTTAGTATTCGTTTATCATATTATAAATGTGGTCCTTGTATCAAGTTAGATCAGTATTAAGTATATATATCATGTTCAGATTATATACTTGCTTAATTACTTTGTTCATTTTACGTTCTTTCAGCTCTATTTTAACCTGCATGGTCAGTACCTTTAATATACTATTGCATACTCCGCGCTACATCTTTCCGTGATGTAGCTAACATTTTTCACCATCCAAATCACGGTTAGATCGGTTCTCGATATCCTTCTAAACAGAATAAGTGGTGAGTCCTCATTCTCCGAGGACAATAGTCATGAGTTTCTTTCCAGTATTATTCAATCAAATCAAAAGAAATAAACTAAAAAATAAATTTTGCAATTGTCAAAGCTAGGCAATAAATCTAATATTCATTTTTCAAATAACTCAAAGAAGTATTTTTTTATCACTATCCTAAGTTTTAGCCATATATAAATTAGTTGTTGGATAATCGCAAGTTAGCAGATGTCTTAGGTGCTTTTAAACCTTCCTAAGACATTATTAGGAATCCCCGAACCCCCTTAAAAGTTTTCACTAGGTTGTAATCTTGTGAAAACCAAATTTTCTTAATTTTTTTCTTAAAAATTAAGTGTAGGCAACTCTAAAAAAGTCAAAAACATACAATAAAAAATGTTTTTTCCTTTTTCAAAATTAACAATTATGGATTGATATATTTTCTCAGTGATGCTAATTAATACTTTATTTCTTTTTTTTAAAAGTTATTTCATTCAATTGTTGTGGTTGAACTTAATGGGTTGTATTTGCAAATAGAATCTTTACTTAAAATTTTTGGGTTTCTCAGGAAAGAGATTTGAAATAACCAAAAAAATTGAATCAATGGCCTGAGGGTAGTGGGTTGTCTAGGATTCAGCTTGAGAGAGTGAATGCTAAACCCTCTTTCAAAGATCCAGCTCAAGAGAGTGAATGGAATAAGGTGAAGGCTGTTCCTAATTGTTGCTTATTGGTGTTCAAGAGAAACCAATTTGATTTATGTTAATTTCTTGGGAGAGTTTTTACCCCCACTAAGTATGTCTTGTTCACTAGTATGTTGGTGTTTAGTGTTAATTGCATTTTACCCGGTTGTTTATATTGGCCCATAATCCTATAACATCGCAAGAATCCCGTATGCATACTGCATTTTCGTGTATTTGTTTTAGTTTATAATTAACTATAAACAACCTTTTTTGATAATTGACACTTGTATCCCTCTTAATTGTATATGTTTGAATTCATAAATGTATTTTACCTATGACTGATTTGAACTGATTTGTAGTTCGCTACTAATTCTAGAAACCATTCCCCATGGGAATGATCCAAACCCTTAGTTGGGTTATGTTACTACTCACAATCGTTGGCACTTCAACAGGAAGTAGTGTCCTGATACATTAAGTCAATCGCCTGATGATGTTATCAGCACAGACCATGTAAAAATATTGTTCATTCTAGAAGGATATTCCAAAACAATGTAGAATTTCTTCCTTTCTTGGAACGTTAAATCTTCAAGCATCAATTCGCTAACAAAAAAATTAATAAAGTTAGAAAATCAAGGTATACTATCAAGTGTGGTGGCTAACGCCTGCTTATCGCGGAATTAGTTATTTTACTCTAACTCATGTTCCATCTTCTACTCTACCACAAACCTAGACACGCGATCAGACAATAGGTTTTAACAACCCCTTCTTTGTGTGACTTCAAATTCAAATTCATGAAGTAGCAGAACCATTTAATTAATTTTAGCTTGGGATCTTTCTTCACAATTACACACTGGAATGGTGCATGATCCATGTGAACAATCAATCCAGTGCCCAACAAATACTCTATAAATTTCACAAATACATAAACTACAACAATTAGTTCATGCTCAGTCACATTGTAGTTGTGATGTGCTCCACTAAGTGATTTTTTAGCATAGTAGATCGGGTGAAAGATCTTGTGGCTTTTATTTCCTAACAAAACATAGAAAGAACTGCCACTCGCATCACACATCACCTCAAGTGGTTTGACAAATCTTGGCCAATTATCACTCGAACAAAGACCAACTTCTCTTTCAATCATTTAAAGTCTTTTAGTCATGTTCCATCAAAGGCAAATTTCACATATTTCTCAAAATGCTTGCACAAGGGATGTAAAGTTTTTGAGAAATCCTTGATAAATCTCCTATAAAATCATGTATTCCATATAAGGCATAGAATACCTTTAACACAAATAGGCAGATGAAACTTTTAAATAACCTCTATCTTCAATTTATCTACATGCAATCCCTTTTGCGACCATTGCCTACGACTATGCTTTCCTTGACCATGAAATGGCATTTCTCCTGAGTAAACACAAAATTTTCCTTCTCGCATCACTGTAATGCCCACCTAAGACTAAATAAACATGCATCAGATGTGTCATCTAGCACTTATAAATTATCCCTGAACCCTTCCAAAGTGTCCTCCACAATTTTCAAGATGACCATCAGATACCGCTGGTGTATTACATAATACAAATATTCACATTTGAACACAAAAGTACAAGAAGAACACGTGGAAGATAATATTTTCCTAATATTCATGTGCAATTGGTATCTAGTTGTACCCTAAGAAACCATCTATGAAAAAGTACCGCCCTTTTCGAGCAAATCTCTAAAGTATTTGAACCATGAAAAACAATGGAAAGTGGTCCTTCAAGGTCCACTGTTCAGGTTAATGAAATCCATGCAAACCTGCTAACCTATGAATGGTCTTTGTGGAATCAATTATTTCTTTTCATTGGCTACTAATGAGTCCATAGATTGGACTCATTTAGGGCTATATTTTGATAGAAATAGTATCCTTAAATGCTTGTTTTGTTTCAATTACATATAATTAAGCTTGTGTTTGAGGTACTTAGAGTTTGAGGCAAATCATGGACACTAATTTTCAAAAATAAGAAAAAAGGATGAGAAGAACAAATAAATGACGGCTGGAGGATTGTCCAGTGAACTTGGCGAATCGCCGATGCATTTGAAGATCCCCTTTGTTCCAGTATGCTGAGCCTTGAAGGAAATGATCAAATCATTAGTGAAAAGGAGTGGTTGGAGCATCAGTGAGTATTTCTATGAAGCAGTAACATGTCGCCTAGTCAGCAACAACATAACGATGCTTTTACTAATCACAAGACATAGATGAAGTTTCCTAAGGGAGTATTGCCCACTTGATCGGCAATTTCGACAAATTACGCTAAGTGATCCGCTGCAGAATTAATCGTTGAAAAATATAAATATATTTTGAGTGTTATCTTAAAATCAATTATCATCAAACTATTGTCGTGAATTACTAGACTTGTATCAAATTTTATAATATTTTTCTAGGTTTTGAGATCTAAGTTTTAGAAGGTTTTTGGAGAAGAACTTGAATAACAAATGGGTTTTATTTCCAAGGATTTGGACTTGGGTCTCTTGGATTCTTCATCCTTGATAGGTAAAAAGACATAAATCTTCATACCCATTTGACTAGAATATTATTTTTGTGTAAATTTATATCTATTATTTAGGTCTAGCTAAAACTCCGAATTTCGGGGTGTGATTTTGTGAATATGGGTTAATTTAGTTGTTTTGTCTTGCTTGCTAATAGTTTATTTGTAGTTTAATTATGATATAATTGTGTAGTTGTGAATGAATATAATTAGGTTTTAGTTAAAAATATTATCTCATATATGTGTTTCTTGCTTGCTTGAGAGAGAGGTTGAGAAACTAAGACCTCTAAATTTATGGCCGAAGTGTTTTGACATGAGGTTCATCTCGATAGAGTGAACCCTAGTCTCAAACCACACACTCAGATCGAGAGAGTGAGTGGGTTAAGGAATAAAATGTTCTTCACAAGGAAAGTGGGTGTCCTAGGGGAACCCATTTAAAACGGGGTAAGTCGCTCTTATCCCCCTTAACATCTAGCCTAGTCATAATCACCCTATGATTTTCTATCAAAATCATGTACCAATAATCTTATTTATCCCGTATTCCTATAACATGCCATGAATCCGCTCTCTCATGATTTAGAATTGCTTGTTAATTTCATTGGTGTTTACATACTACTTGTGACAAACCCCCCATTTGATATTTGACGTTTGCTTCACCCCTTTTATTTAAAACGTTTTTATTCAATAATTTCATTATCTATGACTAGTTAGAACTATTATTTTTTTTAATTTTCACAAACACTCTCAGTGGTAACGACCGTAAACCTTGGTCGGGTTATTATACTAAAGTATGATCATCAACACTTGCATTGGAAATTGTGTCTTTGTTCATGTCACCGATTAAAATGGCTCGTTTTTGGGTAGTAGTGTCAGTTGAGAATATTTAGTTACGTTAAATTTTGTCTTTCCTAGTTTTAGCTTTACTTACTTTACTTTAAGTTTTGTTTTGTTAGGTTTGATATATAAGCAAGAATAAGTAAATTGAGTGAGAACCCTGAAGAAAATGAAGTTCCCTCAAGTAGAAGTCATGACGTATGGAGATTATATACAAACCTTCAAGCAATTAGATGGTGAACTAATTTATAAATCATATGATAACACTGGGCCCAACTCATGGAATCCTTTACATAGTCCTTCTAGACTGTTTCTGCAAAAGTCTTAGTCTCGGAAATAAAATGTTAATTGATAAACTAATTCCCGGAGGGATTGTAAAGGAGACCTATATGAGAGCAACCATGTTGCTTGACCACATGGCTTAAGCAAAAAGAGAAGTGGAGAAGGACTTTATGTTGGCCACACTGATAACTCATGTTGATGAGTTGGTGGAAAGACTAATCAAGATGGAGGTCTAATGCCAAAAAAAAAACGGAAAAGTACTTGCATCCTTATGAGGGAAGACGACTAAAGGATAAAGAGAGCAAGCGTATTGAAGAAATTCTCTAAAAAATTCTCTAAAAGGTCAATGATCTAGATCGATTGCTGAAGGAAAGGGATGAGAACATTGGAGTACTAAATCAAATGGTTGGCTTAATCTAGATCCATTCGGCCATTTGAGAATTTCATGACCTATGAGCTACCTCATCTCCACTTAACTAATAACTCAGAATCGTCTAGTAATACTAAGGTAAAGCCCAAAAATGAAGCATCAATGACAATATACTTGTGTCATTCCATGACATTAACTAAGGTGTTGTTTAGGGAGACAACCTAAAAACCTTTATTGTATTTTATGAATATTTTTGTAAAATAAAAATGTGTTGGTTGTGCAGGATGAAGTATTGAAAGTGTTAGAAAAAATGGAGTTTAACAAGCAAAAGTATCATTCGGTAGATCACTGAATATTCCGGTGATATCAGTGAAGTACACATTGGATCAAAAAAACGCGAAGTTAGAGTCTGTTAACGGCGAGCCATGGAAACTATTGTTGTTATGGAAATATGTTCAGGGATCGTTATATGCACTATCGTTTTGATTTAAAACATTGATCGAGAATTTTGTAAAAATCTCAGTGAGGTAAGCGATGACTCGGTGGGTCGCAGAATGGTTGGGAGAGCACCACTAACCTTGCCAAATGGGAAAGAAGTGGATGATATTTTAACTCAAAGGTTTAAAATTCTTAAACTCCTCAAGGTTCCCTCACTTTTTGTTCTTCAAACTCGCACTTGCACCTCTATATTTAATATTTCTCCACCCATATTGTATTTTGGTTTTTTAATTTGTGCTAGGATTTTAATTGCATTGCCGCCAAAAATCTAGAATACATCCTTATCAGTATGATAGGTTGGTTTCTGAAACCTGGGTCTTTTTATTGTATTTCTTTATCAAGTGTGATAACATTAGTTTGTTGATGTGTGCGTGATCTTTTTGATAGGGTCAAAGTTTTTGATTACCTATTTTTGGTCCGATAAATTTTACCATAATAAGTTAAGTGTTTGATTAATTAAAAGTGTGCCTTAATGTGATGAAAAGCGTTGGGTGTGAATAATTATGTTGGGCTATGCTTAATTTTAGTGGTGCATGCTTTGATATAATTTTTAAGGGTGGCAGGGTTTAATTAGGGAAGTTGTATTGAAAATGTGCACGTCAGGATATAAACATAGTTTGATCAAGCTCGCCAAACCACTTGGTTGTTCTCACTACTTCCCCATCTCGCCCTTAGATACATCATAAGGAATTGTAGATTTTTTAACTTTCAGCGTGAAATATATAGTCACGGATTACATTAACAGTTTCTCCAAAAGGACTCTTCTTCGCCATTTTTTCTGCCCATTGTTCCCTCTGGGTATAAATTCGGTGAATCGCTTAAGTAGTTGCGCTATTCATAAATTGTTTCGGTGATGTATTTCTCTTCTAATGTTCCATATCTTTTTGTTCTATCTCTTTTTCAAGTTTATTGAAGATATGACAAAAAAATCGTAGCTGGGAAAATTATGTCATCCCAAAAAATCAAAGGGAAGAATTTCAAGAAGAGTCAAAATCCTCCCAAAACAGATAATGAGGGCAAAAAGTTGAGTACCTTCAAGAGGAAAAACACACAGGACCCCAGTATTCCATCGTTGAGACGTGGTTTTTTCAGAGTGATAGACTCATTCTGGCATCTCATGGAATGGGTAATTCTAGTAAGGCAAATGTCTTTGAATCGGCTGAAGTGGCTCCGGTAGTTATAGTCCTATATTGGGCCGACACATCGGGTATGAATGCCCAGACAGATGGAGTGATTTCTCTGTAGAAAAGATCAACTTTTTACCTCCCTCGCTGTCTTCTTTATATTAACTGTTGAATTTTTTATTAGTTACATTTGAGGACAAATGATTTTTTTTTTTTTGGGGTCAGGCCCACACCTTTTGTGTGTGGCTATTATTATTTGTGTTTAGTGATGATATTTCGGTTGTTCTGCTTTACATTGTGTTTTTATCAGTTTTTGTGGATGTTTAAGCTTATGTCTTTTTTTATTTATAATTGAAAAATGATTTTGACCCTTCGAAATTTTTTTGTAAAATTTTTCATAAATTTCCGTCACCTCTTATATGTATATGAAAATGCATTTTTTCATAGGAAAATTTAAATATCGGTTTCGATGAATAAAAATGACTTAAATAGTGGAAGTAATCAAACGAACATGAATGTAAGTCTATTATAACACCAAATGAAGTTGCATAAACAATATGTCAACTCTTTGCCTCTTGTGATTGGCTAATTGTAAAAAGGATTCTCCTATAATGATCTTTGAACACTAGAAAAACTGTGGAGTGTTGTTTGACTTTAGTGTCAAATGTCTTTTCTGATAATATTACCTTGGAACATGGAATCACAAGACCTAGAATTTTCTCTTTTGTGACCTACCTTGTGAGTGTGTGAATTTGTGTTGAACTCCCCTTGAGACTTTTCTTTGGAAGAATCTTGACAAAAATATAAACTATCTTAACCCTTACCCATAATACTCTTAATTTGTGCTTTATAATATAGACAACTTAGGATAAAAGCCTACGATGCGGGTGTGGTTAAAAGGCAAAGATAGTCAACAAAGTGCAAAAAGGATCAAGTATATCCATTCTGTTGAGAAAAATTGAAACCCTCCGCATAAAAAAAAAGGGAATAGAGAAAGAGAAAATAAAAAAAGGTTACAAAAGAAAATTTGTGAAATAAATTTTAAAATTACAGGAAGAAAAAGGTGTTTTCAAACACACTATGGAAAAGTGAATAGAAGGTTGACTTCTGAGAACTAATGAACTTTATAAAAGAAAGGTAATGTTGTGAGTACTAAATTGCATGAAGATTATAGTCACTGAGCCTAAATGACCATACCTTTGCACCCAGTCACATTCCAAGCCTTAAAAATGTTGATAGGAAAATAAGGGCAATCTTATGGGTGAATCATGAATTCTGTTTTACTTTGTGAGAGTGAGTGTTGTATCTGATGCCCGAACCTTCAATGATTATACATCATGTGTGTGAGCACATAATAATTATTTGTGTGAGGAAATTTGAATGTTTTGTTGAGCCTGAACTTGCATTTGAGGCATCTATTGTGAGCTTGAAAATCTTTGGTAATGGTGTTTAACAACATGAATCGTTGGGTACACAATTCATTCTTGTGTAAGTAAATTATGTGTTGTTGTGTGGAGTCATTGTTGAATCTTGTGTAGCACTAATGAGACATCGTTTTTGAAATTTTGAACATGATTTTTACTTGAAGAAAAGCAAAATTTTAGTTGGTGGTGTTAATGAGTCAACAAATTTGATTTATTTAGGGATATATTTTGATAGAAACGAAGTCCTTGAATTCTACTTTTCCCTCAATTAATGAAGAATAACCTTAAGTTTCATGTATTTTTACTTTGAGAAAATGCATGAACACTACATGGCAACAAAGAGAAAAAAGGATGAAAATAACTAAGCAATGAAGGCCTGATGATCACCGAGTCCACTTGGCGAAGCGTCGTAGGTCTAAGGATCTCCTTTAGTTCCAGTGTGTTGAGCCTGGAGAGAAAGAATTATATCGGTGGTTAAAAGTAGAAATTGGTGCATCCCTATGCAGCTCCATGAAGCAGTACCTTATCGTCGAGTTACACACAACACGAATATGCTTGTACTAAAGTCAAGAAGACGATGAAGTTACCAAAGGGAAATTCGCCTACTTGATCGGCGATTTTAACTAACTGCCCTTATTGATCCAATGCAGCACTAATCTTCGAAAACTATAAATACTTGTTGAGTTTTTAAATTCAAATAAATTATCATCAAACTATTATCGTGAATTATTAGACATGTATGAAATTTTATAATATTTTATCACATTTTGAGCTCTAAGTTTAAGAGGGTTTTGGAGTAGAACTTGAAGACCAGAAGAGTTTAATTTCCAAAGATTTACACTTGGTTCTCTTGGATTCTTTGTTTATATCATGTAACAAAACTTTAATCTTCATACCAATTTTAATGCGACATCATTTTGGTATAAATTTCTATCTTTTGTTCATGGCTAGCTAAAAGCACAATTTTTGGGGTGTGATTTTGTGAATATGGGTAAAATTTGTTGTTGGGTCTTGTTTGGTGATTGTTAATTCATAGTTTAATTGTGATTTACTTTAGTAGTTTTTGACAAAAGTAATGTGGTAGTAGTTGAAAATATCATATCATATCTGTATTTCAAGTTTTCTCGAGAGAGAGGTCAAGACACTAAGACTACTAAATTGGTGGCCAATTGGAGTGGGTCGACATGAAGTTTGGCTAGAGAGAGTGAACCCTACTCTCACACCATATACTATGCTCGAGAGATGAGTGGGTTTAGGCAAAAGATGTTCTTCATATGGTAAGTGGATGTCCTAGAGGAACCCATTTGAAATGCGGAAAGTTGCTTGATAGAGATCTTATACCTCTTAATGTTTTGCCTAGTTGCATGTAATATATGAATTTTCAATCAAAAGTATGTACCTTGTAATCTCGTATTCCTAGAACATCCCAAGAATTCCCCCTATCACCTATTTAGAACTCTTTGTTAACTACATTGTTTTTACTTATTAATTGTGACCGCACCCCATTTGATATTTAACGCTTGTGTCGACCCTTTGATTTAATATGTTTTTATATGATAATGACTTTGACTATGATTAGTTAGAACTTAATTTTACTTTTCTATTCTCACAACCACTCCATGTGGAAACGACTCCAACCGTTGATCGGGTTGCTATTCTATGGTACGATCGATGATACTTGCATAGATTCCACGGCCATACAACCCTTCTTGGGCACACACTCCAATGGACTATCCTAGTGACTATCAGTATGGGGTACACTACCCCTGCATCCAATCACTTTATCATTTCCTTTTTGACCACTTCTTGCAGTGGTTTATTTAGCTTCCTCTGGTTCTCTATGCTCAAGTTGTACTCCTCGAGTTCATTTTATGAGTACAAATACCCCTATGTATTCCAATTATATATGCAATAGTCCATTAAGTTTCCTTATTGTACTTTGTCATGATTTTGACCAAAGTTTTGCTTGAGGAATTGGCCTATTTTTCAGATCCACGTCTAATATATTTGAAGCTTAAGAATGTGACCCCCTGACCTAAAGAGCATTCAGCGTCTCCACATAGTCATTCCGTAAGTATTCTTCCAAATTCATTAGAGTGGATGTCAATGTTTTTGCAACGACCCAGGGGTACATCGTAGATATAACAAGACGTGCAAGTCTCTGAGAGGCCTCATACAATTAGCATACCATAGCATAAAGTAATCGATATTAGAGGAAATTAAAAACAATTCAATACAACAAAAATCTTTATAAAACCTAGCAGAAGTAAAATACAACTGTCTCAAATACTCTAAGCACCATGTGTAAATTCTTGTAACACAACCCATACAATAGTATAAGATATGAATGAAAGAAATTGAACGAAAGTGGTGATCATATCCTCAAATACAATGAGGACTCGCTAAATTTTAACTTCCTTCATCAACATAGAGGATAGACACAAGTGTGAGAATCTATGTCGCCGAACCCTATATTTGATAAGAATTTAGGGAAGAGTATGTTTTAGTACGATCATATGCTAAATATTATAGCTATACAACATAAATGTAATGGTCATTCAATGCAAACCAAACACATAATCTATCCACATAAACCACCATCACAATAAGAAAGGAATCCTTCTGAAGCAACCTTACTCATCCTTGGTCAAGTCTTGGGTCATCTACCTTTACAAAACCCTACCTCATGGAAGGTATTTTTAGCAAAAATCTAAGTTATTCATTCTATATATGATTGTTCTCATTATTCCCAGTTACTTGTTAAATTCATGGGCATTCATCTTTTTGCTTAAGTTACAAAGGCTAATGGATATTCACCTCTTTCCAGACGTACTTCTAGATCGCGGATACTAACCTCCCAAATCTCATCATATGATGTGGGTACTCGCATCTAAACAATTTCATATTATGTGCACCTCCACACAATTTCATAAGGATCCTCGTTACTCGCCTTAATTTCAATTCTTTACAATAAAAACACGGGAACTCACCTCTTTATATAGTCTAACGTGTACGGGAATTCCTGCATATCCTTTCATATGGATGTAATGATTAATAGACTTTAGCCTTATCAATTACATAATGTATTAGTATAGATTCGGTTAAGGTGAGAAATTCTTTACACCTATAATCTTTCATGTAATAAATCCTTTCACATTCATACTTAGTCAATTCATGTGGTAAGTATTTGTTCCACAATGACATAAATTACCAAAATTTCCTATCATAGGATGTATTCTCAAAGCCCTAGGTCTCATGATCACCATTTACTCTATATTCCCAAACAATTCTAATCATAATAGATCAATCCTGTGAGGATGTATCTAAACCCACAAAGTTTCCCCTAATGACATCAATCCAACTATTTAAATTCTATGTTATAATCATGATATGGGCATGGCTACATGTGAACCCATTCTTCAAACATGTAATTTAATCTGTTAAATATTAAGCAACCATATAGGGGAAATTTTACGGGACCCCATGGTAGGAAGGATTCCATGGATAAAAAGCTATAACACCTTGATTAAATAGCCTTCACAAGCTTTAAGCTTGGAACTTTGAACTTGACATATCTTCAATTTTTTCCTTCTTCCTCAAACTTCTAAAGAGAATTTCTTAGATAAGTTTTAGGAAATATTTTGGGAATTTTAGAGAATGACTAAACAAAGGGGTTTTTGGGGTTAAAAATACTTATATATGTGTCCTAGACTTCGGAAAAATGACATCACATCATTTTAATTAATACCATAAAAGACCCTTAAGCAGTCAACTTAATCGTCTAGAAAGCCAACCATGATACCCCGCCGACACACTGTGGATGGACCTAAGGTCTGTCCTGGTTGAGCGCGGTCTTGGAAGAGTGTTTGGGACATCTACATACCCCTAACTACAAGCTATGGACCCATACATGGGGCTTGGGTCCTTGTCGTGGTTCACTACTTTAGGATGTTTTCTTGGGGCGTCTTCATGGGCCCATGATTTGTCCTTGCGGGCTGGCACCTTAATGTTCTAGGATGTTATCCTCTATTTTGAATCTGGGGTGTTTATCTCCCTTTGGGATAATTCTTCCTCGAATGACATTCTAGATGCCTCTTAAAGGAAACAACTCCAGACTAGCAGCCCATATGGATGCAACACCTGAAAATGCACACAACTAATGAGGAAACTTCATATCCAAGATAAACGTTTTCTATGCAATACAAAGGAGTAGAAACTATATCTAACAACCCAATATGCATGATAATTTCATATTTCATATTTCATGTATTCAAGGAGGAACTACCTTCTCCGAACTTGAAAGAATGATCAACACAATACAACGGATCTCATTTGCAATTCAACATGAAAAAGAATATTTAAAGAATGTTGATCAATTAATCTCATAAAGACTATTGGAAACTCATACTCAAGGTACTAAAACCTGAGGAAAATAAATCATCGAAATTAAAAAACAAGTTTTCATGAACATTCATAACACAAGCTTATCATGGGGACATATAAAACACACAAGACTTCAAATTATAAAGCTAACAAATAGGACACTCACTATCTCAAGCTAGAGTAGAAAGAAGGACTTGAGGATATCGAGAATTCATATTAGCCTCGGCCTTCCAAATAGAATCCTCAACTAGGTAGCTTCTCCACAATACCTTCACGGAAGCATCTTCATTGTTTCTCAATATCTTAACTTGTCGATCTAGAATCGTGGTCGGAACTTCTTCATAAAAGAGATTTTCATCAATCTTAAGAAATCTAGTGAGATATGGATGTCGGATCTTAAACACACTTCATAAATATTAAGACACAAACCAAATGAACTATTTCCAAATCATGTTCATAACCATCCATATCAACATGTGTAGAGATTTGATACAGGCCTACGTATTGGTGAAAAAGTTTTCTTTTCATCCTAAATCTCGTCTCTGCCTTTATTAGCAAGACACACATAAATTATACATACATACATACATACACACATAGACACATATATGTACATATGTGTGTGTGTGTATGTATAATTTATGTGTGTCTTGCGAATAAAGGGTGAGATGAGATTTGGGATGAAAAGGAAAGTTTTTCACCAATATGTAGGCCTGTATGAAATCTATAGACCTGTTGATATGGATGGTTATGAACATAATTTTGAAATAGTGCATATGGTTTGTGTCTCTATATTTATGAAGTGTGTTTAAGATCCGACATCCATATCTCACTAGATGGCTTAGGATTGATGAAAGTCTCTTTTATGGAGAAGTTCCAATCAACATCCTAGATCGACAAGTTAAGGGATTGAGAAACAAAGAAGATACACACACACACATATTGTAATGACTGCATTTCGTCGTTATAGAAATTCGAGCGAGGGAAAATTAAGGACATTGTTTTTTTTATAGTATTTGAATTTTTCCAACCTTGTCTAGATTAGGTCGAAATTGGAGTAGTTGAGGTGTAGGGAAATCTAGTAGAATATAGTAATTCATTTATGTTCTTGATTGCATGAATAGTACTATAATTTGTTATCAAACCCATACGATATTACATAATTGAATTTGAGTGAGTAGATCTCTAGGAATTGGTCTTAGCTTGTAAGATATTTTTTTAGCATAGTGAGTTAAGAGTGTGTGGTGAAAAAGTGATTTAAATTCTTATGAGGATCCCTCGGTCTCAATTTAGTCCGCTGTAAAGAGATAATAGATTTTGCGGAAGGGCCGCTGTAGCGGCATAGTGACCACACTGGCAGATAAAATGAGATTAAAAATCGTAGATTAAAAAGGGTATCTCACTATTTTGACTTTGACGATGTATAAGAACTTTAGGACAATGTGAAACAACAACTAGAGAGGGATGAGTGTCGTTGTAGCAGGACAGAGCCGAATTGAGCCGTTTTAAAACCCCTAAATTACCTATTTTGCAATTTTATACTTTTAGAGCTTAGGAACAATCCTGAGGCGA
Source organism: Solanum pennellii (assembly GCF_001406875.1). Classification (NCBI taxonomy): domain Eukaryota; kingdom Viridiplantae; phylum Streptophyta; class Magnoliopsida; order Solanales; family Solanaceae; genus Solanum; species Solanum pennellii. The sequence continues at coordinate 16,407,653 of NC_028644.1, forward strand.
TTCTTACTCGTTTTCCCCCATTCATGAGGCTAAAATTAAGTTTCTCACGTCCTAAATCCATTTTTTGATAGCACACTGTCATACAATGGGTCAATAATGGTTGGGGTGGTTTTTTTTTATCTTGAATATGTGGAGAAAACAACCCTAGTTTGAAGTTTTGGATCAAGGGGCTGTTTTAGGGTTTGTTAGAATTGTGAATAATTCAGGTAATTAGGGATTGTTTTTTTTATTATATTATGTTATTAATTGATTGTAGACCACGAACAAGCGGAAAAAATTCGGAAAGGAAACAATCAAGTTCTCAGGGATTGGAGCATGTTTTACTGTAGGTGATGGTTTCTATAATTGTGTAATCTTGCTCCATTATGATAGTTGTATATGCATGAATGTTGAATATCGATAATATTTGTTATAAATGAGATAGATGAGTTGTCGTTGCCATGAATTTATGACTTAAATGTTTGATCTTGATTGTGTAATTTTTATTATGTTTATGGTGTGTGAATTGGGAATGGGATTGCCATGTTTTGGCAAGTTAAATTATATCAGGTTGCCACGTACCAGCACAATTACTGGATTGGGTTGGCACATTGTGGGACACCTATGTGATAAATTCCCACGTTCCGGCAAGCTAGATTTTTCAACTTGGGTTCCGTGAGAGGACCAATTATGTGTGATAAATGTATATTAATGAGCATGTAGATAGTATTGTTGATTTAGATATATTATGCATGTGATTATAATGTTGTTTGACTTACTTATGTTAACTAGTGGATAGCCATGTGATCCTACTAGTACATAATTGTTGTATACTCATTCTGCACTTGTCTTATTTTTATTGAGTACGTGACATCTTCAAGCGGTTATTGATAGACCTCTCCAAAGAGATAAAAGATTGTAGCATCGAATTCAATGGTGAGCTAAATATTCGGGGCTTCTATAGGATTCTCCATCATATATGTCAACCATTTCTGGACTTAGACCTTTGCTTTAGATTAGTTCATTTATATTTCTTGTTTAGACAACAATCCTTGTTTGATGTTTTGGTACACTAACTTTAAAATTCTACGTTTATCTTTTGCATTATTAGTACTTAGATCAATTATTGAAGTTTATGACAACTTTGGTTTAGTATTTCTTTTGTTGTTGTATGATTAATGCCTTAGTTTTAGATTCTTCACTTTGTTGTATTCTAGTTGTGGTTCTCCCCCCCCCCCAAAGGGTTCGTAGTTAGACTCTAAATCTCTTCGCCATCTTAAAGTCAACATCATTATAGTACATAAGGGACACAACCCATAAAACATTAAATATTAACTAATCTATTTCAAGACTTAAGCGAAACTAGACATATGAAATCCTTGAACTTAAGGATCCCTTTCATAGATATTGGGAATCACATATCAAGCCCTTCACCTTAGAGATATTCTTTATGATTCCATAACCTAAACTTTGTGTAAAAAATGAAGAAGAATGGTGTTAGTACAAGAATGCACTAAGTATGACAACCATGAAAAAACATGCATTTAAAAGGGACATTTTACTTGAAACCATGCATCATGCCTTTTTGTGAAAACCATATAAAGCCTTGGTACAATAGCATTATACAATTTATGTACTTAATATAGGCATATACCATAGTAACAATATCCCATGAATTCACACATTACATTTAAAGCACATTTTCAATAATCATTACACTAACTTCTCTCCTTTTACAATAAACTCTTTTTCTCTATTAACAATGAACTCCTTCTACTTTAACTCCCTTACTTCCCCAAGTAATCCTCTAGTAATACTATGTGCAATGCATCACCATAAGGTCACAAGGAAAACCATACATACAATTTACAGAAGCCAACACATACCATCATGGAAGTATAGTTCATCATAGAGACATTTAAGCGAAGACCGTAAGGACATTAGATAAAGCTCTAGGAATTATGCACATATACCAATTTGACCTCTCATAGAACATTATAAAACCTTACTCACAATCCCAATATAAGTCTACTAGTGCAATTTACATGTGAAGACCCATAACCTTACACATACTTATTAAACCTATCATGAGATTACATGAATTAACATATCCTTCATATACAAAACACAATACTATAGTCCACTACATACACTTCAATCTAGTACCTTAGTCACATAGTCATATTAGAAGTTCATATAATCGACATGATTACATAATGTAGAGCCTAACACAATGTCATGCAAAATAACTATAAACATATGCACATACATTGGACCACCTTCCTAGGACTCCCTTAGATAGCTACTTATGCAAAGCCTACGTGGGTTCATTACTTCCACCTATCCTGAGTACCTTCCCTTAGGTTATCCTATTTGGGTCCTTTACTTTACTTCCATCGTCCATTTTACTTTAGGGAAACTATAGCCTTAACCTACACAAAGATCACGGGTGCTAAACATAAAATTTTGTTTTTAGAGCCTTACACAAGTGGAAGGTGTTCTTACCTAGCAAAGGTTAAACATTAACACATGCTATAATACTAAATGAATTCACTTGCTAGATCCTATGTGGAAAGCAAAGTTTATGGAACTTGGAGGTCATCATGGAAACATCAACTCTATGCCCTTAAGCTATGAGGCTATCCACCTTATGAGGCTTATGGTGACCTACCTTTCTCCAATGGTAAGGGACACCCCTCTATCAAGTTCACTCGTTGTTAAGCAAAGTTCAATTTATTAAAAACCTTTATTACATTAATTTATAAAACATAGGCTTTAGGTGATTCAGTACCTATATGCTTAGCTCATAGGTTATAAATGAGAAACTCTTACATCAACCTATATCATGTGAGAAAACCTTTCACATGGACATAGCATATTCAAGAACCTATCTAGTTTAGGATACTCTTGAGAACACCTTTCAAGAGTCCCTCTATTTACTAGATCATAATACATGTGTGTATACACATGTAAGTAATCCTTTCACATAACTTCTTAACCACACATTTCTATAAGATAATCATGCATTCATATTCATGTACATAGGAAACTAAACCTAGGAACTATCCTATCAAGATACACATGTTCAATGCATAAACAAGGTCTCATAACCTTGTCCAAACTAGTACACCTATCAAGTTATCATATATAAGCTACACTATCATCCTTTCATGAACATATTCTTCACATACATAGTAATAGAAATTAGGTGCATATGATAACTATCCTTGATTACCTACCTTTACTCTATCCTACTTATAGTCATGCATGAGGTGTGTGTGTGTGTACATTGGAAAACATGATCACGTTATGCCAACAATCATAGAATTGAGGCAGCCACCTAACAAAGGTTACAATACATATTAAAGTCCCCTAAACCATATCAACTAACATATAGAGTAGTAGGAACTATAGCCCACACAGAATAATATTATAACATATGAGACAATACATCTTCATTACTTGAATCTAAGACTTTAAACATGCTTAAGACCACACATTCATGTATAGGTTCATAGGTAGAGATTATACTACAAAATAGTATTCAAAATAAACATGTAGACAATACCTAGCCTAAGATAGTCATTTACATATATATGAAGCATCATCTATATCACCTAGATTATGATCTGGCATTGAAGACTACGCAAAATACTTCACATTGTCTGATCATCATAACCATGATTTCAAGATACAATTTCCTTCAAGTCCATGAACAACACATATAGGGATTGACAATAAGGTAAACACAGCAACCATAAGTGGACCATACCACACAATGCCATACAAGGCCAAGCATCTAGCAATTCTATAGAAGAGGAGAGAATATGGCCAACATAAAAATCCTCCAAGCTTTGATCATCATTGATAAATTCAAATAATTCAACATCAATACATGTATAAAACAGTAGCTAAAAGTACCATTACATAAACGAAATGTTACTTCAAATATCATTGTTTTAAGATCACATTAGGTACACTACTTAATCAAGTTCATAGAAAGTAGACTAATATAGCTCAATTAACGCTATCCCTACACCTTGATGATTATTGACCAATCTTCAACAATTCATATTAATTCACACGAATAACAATAGTAATAACGCAATTCAACATAATTGACACAGAATTCAATCAACATAGAGTCAAGATCACAAGATTCACATTATTGACCAATTTGAGAAATTAGAAGGATCATGGGTTCATCATGAAATCGTATTAAAATTTGTCTTATGAATAGTATATAATCATCAATTTATTATAAACATGCTTTTGAAATCAATTTGAGAAAGAACCCTTAGCTAGATTGAAAATTGGGAATTGTGGTCTTTGAATCACATTTGAAATTTCTTGATTGACTCCATAGATGAATGGGTAACCATGGATGAAGTATCACCATACATTTTTTTACTGAACACCCATGATTTGAGAAAAAACCATGAATATCCATCCCCTAGCTTGAAATTGAGTTTTCCCTCCAATGGAGGTTTAAGAGAATTTGTACAAGAAGAGAGTATTGGGATTTTTTATTTTCTTATTGGGTGTTGGGGTTATGACTTGGTAAAGGGGTTAAATAAGTCTTAAAATTTATTTATAACTGCATCCCAATATTACCAAAACACCCCCACACTTATTTGGACTTTTAGACATGTGAAACTCAACTTCTATTTTCGAAATCTTTAACGGTGAACAACATCATGAAACTTAACACAATGCTTATAAACAACATCATAACTCATATAAGGACCTCATAAACCCATAAACACTCATAATCACATAAAAACACTTAAGATCCCTTTGGTGACTAGTAATCGAACGTCTTGGTCGTCCCTTGATGTTTGACTTCAAATCACATCAAATCTAGTGAACATACTATAAAATATTTAATGAACATATTGACAAGATTATAGGCGCAGGTGAGGACCTAGACACCCTAACTCATTTTCGGGGTCTTACACCTAGAAACGTTAATACTAGTAGGAGCACATTGGCTATCCAAACTGCACCAAATAAATCTAATGATGTCAATCCTGAAGAAATGGCAAATGAAGATAGAAAATGGATTGTTATTAAAACATGTGAGTCTTAGTGAAGAAAAAGTGCATGATGTGAATTATATAACTAGATCTCCACCACTAATTGATGAGTACTACTATGGGGATGGCACTACTTGGCTAATGATCAGACTTGGGTTTCAGATAAGCCATCAAAGATTCCAACTAAGATAATTGGTGCCAAATACAAGGAAAAAAGGTTGGAACTATGGAAACTACAACCGTGAGGGCAAATATGTCCGACATGGGAACTACAATCGTGATAACAATAACGACCGAAACAATTATTGAAACAAGAGTGATAAGGATGGACCCTATGTTCGTCTGGGTAGAAGAGAGGTCAATAATTGTATGTAGACCATTAAGGTATGATGCAAAATATGATTTATATATTTGATGAAACTGATGAGAATTCAAAAGAGAAGCTATATGACTTGTGTGGAATCTGTCAAAAAGTTGATACCCATGTAGTATCAATCCAGAAACTTGAGTAGCAGTTATGTAATTATACACCATTGTGAACGAAAAAGTTGTTGCCATGACTATACCTCCACCTCCATTCCCTTTGAGATTTGTTAGACATACTGAATATGGGAAATATAACTAGTTCATAAATATATTAAAGCAACTATCTGTAAAAGTCCCGTTGGTAGAAACTTTGGAACAAATGTTTGGGCATGCTAAGTTCATGTAAGACTTGATGATCAAAAAGAGGGCGGTTAGTTTTGAGAATGATGGGAGGTTTCAACACTAGAGTTCCATTGTTACTAGGTAACTTGTGCAAAAGAAATAAAATCATAGAGCATTAACTATTCCTTGTACCATTGGGATTTTACACTTTGCCAATACTTATTGTGATTTTCGTGCCTTCATTCATTTGATGGAATTTTCCATATATAAGGAGTTGGGTTAAATGGCTCCAATACCAACTGTAATGCATCAACTTATGGCTGACAGAACTATAAAGAGACCTACTGGAGTGCTCCAACATGTTCTTGTGAATGTGGAAGCATTTATCTTTCTGGCGTACTTTGTGATAATTGATTGTTACGTTGATTTATTAGGTCCCCGTGATCATATGGAGAATATTCCTTTCCATTGGCATGTCGTTGTCGAAATGGAGAGAGGGTTGATGGAATTTTTATTGAAAAATGTGGAGGTAACTTTTAGTACTTGTTGGTCTATGAAAAAGGAAAGTGATCTTAAATTGATATTACTGGTAAATAACATTGTGGAGGAAGATTCTTAAGTATATATTGAAGAGAAGTTGCGTATTGATATAGAAGCCGCGGTAATGATGAAAACTAATAGTAATGGTATTGAAAACTATAATGAGTTATTTGTGGCACTTGATAGGTTCGAATTCCATTACAAACAAAAATTGTAGGAGTTAGATATGAATAATCGGGACCTCCCACCCGTAAAATAGACTTAGAAGAGCCTCCAAAACTAGAACTCAAGGTTCTACCATCCCACTTGAGGTATGTATTCTCGGGGAAAGATAGAACTTTACCAATAATCATTGTTACTTATTTGAGCGGAGAACAAATAGAGTCCTTGTTAGCTGTATTGAATAGGTTTAAGAGGGTTATAGGATGGAATATTGTGGAAATTCATTGGGATCCACAACAATAATAGGGAATCCACCTATGATAGAGGTTGTAAAAAAATCATTATGTAATTGGATATTGGAGTTATATATCCTATTGCTGATAGTTGTTGTGTCTGCTTGTACAGTGTGTGCCAAAGAAGTCAATAATCATTGTGGTTCCGAATGCTAAATATATGTTTGTTCCAATGATGTTGGTGACTTGTTGAAGAGTGTGCACGAAATACCCCAAGTTAAATACATGGAGTAAGAAGGATCCTCTGTTGTGTCATTCATGGATTAGATATTAGATTGTCTCACTTTTAAGGGTTTGTACTTTTTTACTTATTTGTATTGGGAATACAATCAAATCTACATAGTTCCAAAATACAAAGAGAAGCCCACCTTCACCTGTCTTTACAGGACTTTCCTTTTCAAACAATGTCATTTGGGTTATGTTATACTTCACCGAACTTTAAGTGTTCTTTAATGTCAATATTTTTAGATATGGTGAAGCACACGTCTACAGTATTGATGGATGATTTTTGTCTGGTAGGTAACTCGTTTCATGCTTGTTCGGAGCATTTAACTGAAGTACTAAAACTATGTGAATATTGTAATCTTGTGCTCAATTGTGAAAAGTGTCACTTTTTGGTTAAAGATTGTAAAGTTTTGGGTCACCGGATTTCGCAGAAAGGTATTGAGATTGATAGAGCCAAAAGTGAGGTAATTGAACAAATTCCACCACCTATCTTTGTTAAAGGTGTTCGAATTTTTATTAGGGATGTAGGTTTCTACCGGAGGTTCATAAAAAATTTCTTTAAAATTTGACACCAATAGTGCAAACTACTTGAACAGGAGTGTAAGTTTGATTTTGATGATGCTTGTCTGAGAGCATTTGTAATGTTTAAACACAAGTTAACTTCCGCACCTATCATTATTTCACTATATTTTGGGTAACTGTTTTTAAGTAATATGCTATTCAAGTGGGGTGGTTATTGGATTAGTATTAGGATAGAGGCGAGAGAAAATTCTTCATCCGATTTATTATGCCATCAAATCTCTGAATGTGGCTAATAAGAAATATATGGTTACTAAACATGAACTCTTTGCAATGGTTTTTGCATTTAATGCATTTAATAAATATTTTTCCTACCTGCTTGGTTCTTAGGTGTGGTACGTACTTACCATTCTATATTTAAGTATTTGATTGCTAAAATGGATGTAATACCAAGGTTGATTAGATGGGTACTTTTGTGCGAGAGTTTGATTTTGAGGTAAAAATTCAGAAGGATAAAAAAATGTTGTTGATCATTCGTCCAATTTAAATGAGAAATCTATGATCAAGTTTGGGGATGAAGTTGATAATCATAATGTGTTCCCTGAAGAATATGTATTGGCTTCCTTTTATGATCTTATCCCTTGGTTTGCATATTTTGCTAACTACTTGGAAAGTGATTTGTTTCTATCGGTTTTTCATTCAACTAAAGAGAAAAATGCATCTCTAATGTGAAGAACTTATTTTGGAACGAGCCTTACGTGTTTCATGTTTGTGCTAATAGGATTATTCGCCGTTATGTGAGAGAGGTTTAGATAAAGAGTATACTAGAGGTATATCATCCATCACCTATTGGTAGGAACCATAGTGGTATTGGAACTTACCATAAAGTTTTGCAGTGTAGGTACTACTTGCCTACAATCCACAAAAATCTAATGAATTCGCCAAGTCTTGTGGCTGTTTCCAAGGACACGGAGGAACTAAAAAATGGCAAGAACTACCAATGAACAAAATATTGGTGATTGAACCTTTTAACGTTTTGGGTCTTGATTTAGATGGGTTTTTTTATGTATGTTTGAATAGGATAAAGTACATTCTTTTTATAGTTTACTATGTATCAAAATGGTTAGACACCATTGTTCTTTCAAACAATGAGGGCAAAAGTGTCACAGCATTTGTCACGAATGGGGAGAATCCATTAGATGTAACCGCCATCTTCATCCTTGAAGAAGACTTAGACTAGCCCTTAGTATTCGTCATAACATGTCATTGGTAAAAAAATATGGAATATTTAAAAACCTTTTCCATATTGAGGTATATATAGACCTCTCACATATTATATATGGAGTTTACTTAGACTCCTCGCATATGAAACATACATAGGCTTCTCATTTAGGCAGCATAACCAATACATCAGAATTTTTCTAACACTTTGTCTCACATTAAACCATTTAAAGCAAAGTACAACATCCAAGCATAGCCATTATACAAGTAGATATTTCCACATGTGTTTTCAAAAAATGTCTCCAAGAATAGGGAAGAAAGGAATGTCTTTAGAAAATAGCAACACTACTAAGGGAGAATAAATGGCACCATCCTCGAACGGGAGGACTTACCATTAACTTGGACGAAAAGTCCCAATCTTCTTGCAAAGTAGCCTAGTAGATCTTCAATGGTTGGAACCTACAACATTGGGGGAAAAGGGGAATAAATATGGGTTAGTACAAACCACATGTACTGAGTATGGTTCCTATGCATAAAATCATCAATGCATGAGAAAAGGCAAAATTTAGCTAAAGCCATGCATAATATAAAATAACTCAACATACACATATAAGGATCATAAGTCAACCCAACATCTACTCAACCCAAAACAATATTTGTGAAATGCTAATAATAGAACCCCATAACACTATTCAAAGCAAATTGTCACATTAAGTCACTTGCTACATGAATAATACATAACCTCATATTTTATCATACTTGATTGAATCAGAAGTTCATGTTAAGCTTGACATACATAACATGAAATAAACTTAATAATAAGAGAACACCATTAGAACCATCCCTTAGGATCCTACATGTGGAATGAGTAAGAGAAGTGCTATACCCTCCCTCACCCTGTGTAGTAATTTTTATGACTTGCCCTAAGAATAGTTCTGATTACTTGACATGTTAATTTACCTTTTTACATTAGGTAGAGAAGTAACCATGAGACCATGAGATATACATGGAATCCAATGTTCTACTCCCACATCAAAAAGAGAGGGTTAATACGTGCCAAAGGTGCAACTTTCATACATAGCAAGCTAGATGGATCCACTAAGATATAGTCCTATGTGGGAACATAGTTAAGTATCAAGGATATTGCTAGTAAAAACCTTTAATTTGCTAAACGTGGAGGTTTCAATCACATGAGACAACACATATCTTGGGAATCCGGACTTACTAAATGTGAGACCTCTATCTTATTTACATGCCGTTTCGGTGCTAAGCAGTATTCCATTTCGTAGTCATCACACTTATCATATATGATAACATTATTCTCTTCTAGACCACTATGTTAACATCTCATCATTATAGCTCATAGGTATTCATAAGTAAGAACTCTACTTTAACTTTAGAAACCACATACAAATGAGTAAACGTTTCACTCAAAAATTTATTATAATCATGAGAAACTACCTTCAATCATATCACAATCATACCGTAGCATACTTGCATACTTCATAACCAATTCAATAGTCTAGCGTTAAGGGTGAGGAAAACTTTCTATAAACATCACAAACACACATTAAACATAGAAGAATTACTGTCTAAGTAACTCAAACTACATAATTGGATTCAAGTAGAATCAATCTTCATACCTTCATGTTGTTTCATTGACTTCATACTTCATTTTCCATAGAATACATAACCAAAGCACAAATAATGTAAATTCATTAAGTTATACAAAGAAGTTACTATTAAACATATTCATATAGTCATCATCATCCACAATTTCCATTGAACTTCAAGGAATAACGAGTGTGGTGAAAAACAAGGTTTTGAAGGGACAATCTTGAGTGATTAACAACAATTAACTATTAATACATTGTTAAATAATGATAAAATAAAATAATTCATCATAATTCAATCACAATTTTGTAATGAAAAGAGAACCCATGTCTAAATTAAAACCCTAGTTTTGGGGAAATCGAAAATCATCTGTGAAAGGGCCTCTTGGGGAAAGGAATCCCAAGAGTGAAAGAAACCATATCGTAGGGATTATCTTGACACAAAACTGAGATGAAATCCTTGCTAAATTCGTCCTTGACTTGGAGCTCTAGTGTTCCTTCAATGGAGGTTTGAGTTTTGGAACAGAGAATACAAAGATAAGTTAAAGAGATGTGGGTGTGGATAATAATTGGGTGTTAGGTTACTTAAGGAGTGGGAAACCTGTATATTTTGATTAACTAACTTAATTAACCACCCCTAATCCCCTAATTAATTACCTAAAGAATTAAGTAACTAACCTCTAACACATAAGATTAGATAGAGCACTCGACCTCTAACATATGACCTCCCATCTATACCCTATCGCTTAGTCAATGACTCCGTAATACACGACCGTCATTTGAGACTAAGAGTGGTTTTTTGAACCACGTTTTAAATATGTCTAAGTATAGAACTACGGCTCCATCGACAGCTTGTCATTTGGCCACTGCTAAATTAATTACTTTTCGTGGAATGCAAGGGTACTGTCGAAGGACCCTTGGATTTGTCCTTGGGGGGTCTTACCGAAACCTTTCAATACTAAACACGCTCGAATACATATTAAGTACCATTTCAACAAATTTCAATAAGTTCCAACTCTTGAAACCCCGTGAAGCATGCGAAGGCGCACTACAACCCATTTTACAATTCTCCTAATGTCATGGTCATTTCTTAGCATGTTTACTGTAATACTTGTAACTTAGTTTAAATACACCTTTTTCGACTTAGAAACACTGTTTTAAGTATTATTTCATATAGTGAGGCTCTAAACCAATTGATAGAGTTTTAGAATGTTACATTATCCCCCCTAAGAACATTCATCTCTGAATGACACCTAAAACATTTTTTTAATAGAGGAAAGACTCAATGCTACCAGCCCAACAAACAACATCAACAAATCATAATTAGTCATAATTAATAGAAGTAATTCACAACTTTGTTCAACACATAAACATGTTATTTACACATAGCAACTGAAATCGCAATTTACCCCATTTAAGAGCTCATCATCACAACATGAGGAACTACTTTCTCAATATCCACATGAGCTCAACATGAATCATCAAGAGTTACCATGTAACTAACATCCTCCCTACTATTTTCACAAAGACAATTATACTTATACAGAAAAGTGCAAGTTAAATAAGATAACATTTTTCATGAAAATTCATTTTAGCATAAATCGTACAAAGATATGCACGTAGTAGAAAAACAAGTCAAATTCACATAACTCAACATTTCATTTTAAGGGGATTACTAACCTCAACGTTTGCTAGAATTTTGAGGAAAGGGGTGAGGATAACGAGACTTCATGTGGGCCTCACCCGTGGACTCCCATGTTGCTCCATCAACTAAGTAGTTTTTGCATAGGAATTTCACGGAGGCCACCTCTTTGTTCCTCAACATCTTGACTTGGCGATCTAGAATTTCCACCGGAACCTCTTCATAGGCAAGGTTCTCATTCACACTTCACCCTTCAAGTGGGAAAATTGATACGGGGTCACCTATTCGGAGACATAACATACAAGATTGATCCGGGCTAGTTTACTCGTTAACTTCAACTCATAAGCTACCTTCTCGACACGTTTCACTATCTGATAGAGGCCCACATACCGGGAACTAAGCTTCCCCTTTTTGCCAAATCTCATCACCCTTTCATGGGTGAAATATTTAGTTAGACCATATCTCGTACTTGAAATTCAAGATCTCTTCTTCTATTGTCGGTATACGACTTATGCCGACTTTAAGCGGTTTTCAACCTATCCCTTATCATCCAAACTTTACCAAAAACATTATAGATGATTTCAGAACCAAGGAGTGAAGAATCTCCCACCTCAAACCACTCGACCGGAGACGTACATCTCCTTCCATAGAGTGCTTCAAAAGGGGCCACAAAAATACGAATGATATGTATTATCAAAAAAGAACTCAATCAACGATAGGTGAATGTCCTAACTTCCTTTGAAATCAATCACACAAGCCTTTGGTATATCTTCTAGCTTCTGAATGGTATGCTCAGCTTGACCATCCATTCGAGGATGAAAATCAGTTCGAAGCTTCACTTTAGTACCCTACCCTATTTGGAAGGACCTTCGAAAACAAAGAAGTAAATGGGGATCCTCTATCCGAAATGATGGACAAAGGGATCCCATAGAATATCACAACCTCATTAATATATATTCTTACATAACCATATGCCAAAAAAGTAGAGTTAACGGGGATAAAATGAGCAGATTTTGTCAATCCATCCATAATAACCCATATTAATTAATTTTTCCTCTAGGTTCGAGGGAACCCAACAACAAATTTCATATTAATCTCATCCCACTTCCATACATACATACATGCATACATACATGCATACATATATACATACATACATACATATATATATATATATACATATATATATATATACATATATATATACATAAACCCGTCGATACATAGACCCTTATAATAAGAGTGTAAGAACTTGACCATAACCCATAGATCAAAGTAAGAATGCCTCAGATGGGCTGTACAATGTTTCATAGTAAATGGAAACGAACGGACCATAAAACTCTTTAACTAAAAACAACTCCATAAGATAGATAGTTGCATCTCCCTTGGAAATTAAGGACTCACCCTACTTGGATGATCAAGACATCAGAGTCTTCTTTAATGTCGTCTCCAAAATCCCTTCAACGACCAAAACCTAAAATGTTTGGGCAAAAGGAGAAAACGGGGTTAGTACACCACTTGTACTAAGTATGAGATCATTTGCACATATTAGATCAAATCATGCTAAAAAGGGTCATTTTATTAAAACATGCTATTTTTCCTTTTTAACGACTTATGCATAATCAAGCCAACCATACTAATCAACAAGGCCTATGCATTAAGTCAAAGAAAGTAACATACGTATCAACATACTTTAACTCATAATCTAATGCAACCCTATCATAAAGTAATTACATCACAAGCACGAATAAGAGTTCATCGTATCATATCAAAGCAAGATAACTATTCATGGATACTCATAAAGTTAACAAGTGCAATGACCAAGCAAAGCCCCATAACCTTACTCAATCAAGTATCTCAACAAGAACCAAAACCAATATCCAACTTCATATGGCATAATCTTTTAGGACATATAACATCATACTTTAGCTTTATATACCAAATACATATTCATAATAATAACTATCATCATTTAATGTCGTTTATACATAAAACCATCATGTTATCATCATTTTTATTCATTATCATATACATACATAATGCCAATCTTCTAAGGCTTCCCTCAAGGCAAACAAGTGCAAGGCATATGTAGAGTCCCATACCTCTACCTATGCTAAGTCATACCTCTCAAGTCACCCTAGTTGATTTATAATTTACTTCTTCATTTTAGTTTAGCTAACACTTGGCTTAACTAACATTGACCACAGGAGATAAGTGTGGAGTTGGTGTTGTAAAACCTTACACCAGTGGATGTAGGTCTACTTGCCAAAGTAAAACCAAAGAGATAGGTGGTGTCTAGGTAAATTCACTAGCTAGTCTTACTATGAGGTCAACATAGTTCAACAACTAAGATATAGGTATAATACCTCTACATACCACTTGGAAATTGGGGCCTCCTCTCATGGGAATCCATTGGATGAGTATTACTCATTGGGGATTCAACACCACATATGGAACTATAGGGTGAATCTCCCTCTATGGGAGTCATCACCTCCGTTTGTCAAGTTCACTCGGCGCTAAGCTAAGTAACTTTTTGAAATGTCTTCCATGTATTTATTAATCATCATAGCTTATTGTAGTTCAAAGTGTATAACCCTTGTATATGATCATAATGACAGATCAATAAGATTTGCAATGTTATAATCCTTTCATCACAATCCATATAAGTGAGGTCAGCACATTTACATATCATTTCTTAATAATGCACATTGGTAAATTGTTCAACATCCTTAAAATATTTACACCTTAGCCAACACCTAATAATCATATTAAAAACATTTCAATTAAACATCATTTCAACCTTATCAGTCGTAATACAAGGCATACTCAAATACAACATCATGACTTAATAACAATTAACCATAACTTGAAGTAAAGAATAGGAATCACAAGACTCACCAAGTCTTCTTCATAATTCATCATCAACGACTTACCATCAGCCTTTACTTCAATCCCATTAGGGAATGCAATCATCATAATTTAATAACCAATATGATAACAAGGTTAGAAGAACCACTACATCACAATTCAATACTATATCATAAATTAAGACAAGATCTTAGGTCAATTCACAACATACTTCATAACCTAGATCACTTCTCAAGAACTAGCATGAAAAAGCCTAAAATTCTCCCTAATTCATTCATTATTATCCTAAAAAATCATTTAGTATTAGTTAAACCAATAACCAAGTAAATTTAACCAATACAACCTAATTCGTAATCAAGATCAAAACCTAGGGTTGAGGGTTAAGAGTCATCTTCTACAACGTAGTCCAAACAATCAAGATATATCATAATTAGGTTAGAATACATGTTATTATATTCATAATATCCAAAAGAAATAATAAAAATCAATTCATAAAATTAATTTCGTATTGGATGGAAACCCACTTGAAAACTCAACTTTTGAAATCAATTTGATGGAATCCTTTGAGGAAAGAGGTAGCAAAGGCGAATGAGATCCCATACCTTAATTTTTGTTGAATAATTTACGGTGAAATAGTCCCTTTACATCCCCTAAAACCTTCCCCTATATTGGTCTTCAATGGTGTTGTTAACTAGAGAGAGAAAGCAGACAGAAAGAAGAGAGTTTTGTTTTGAGAGTTGTAATCAGTCTAATGAGGTTAGGCTCTTTATATGGGGGGCGGGGGTTACTCAACTTAATCAGGATTCCATACTCCCCTAAATAACGACCTTAACCATTAAAAAATTAATTGGAGATAAATTAAAACGTGTAGCAAATTAGACCCCTCACAGATGAGACCCCGATCGACAGTCTGTCTGTAAGTCGAAGGTTCCTACCCCCTTCCGTGCTGCACATCTGTGGTTTGGTAAGATACTGATAAAAAAGTCCTTATGAATTTTCTTATTGTTGGTCAAAGTATGGCATCGACGCCCCGTCGATCCACACACGTTCCGTCGTTCCCCTTCGTGGTTGAACTCTTCCCACGCAGCGTTGACCCCATAATGCAAAGGTCCTCCTAAAGGGCCGTTGGTTTGTCCTTGGGGAGTCGTACCCACAATTTTAAACTTTGAATCATCTTAAACACATATTATATACCCTTCCACCATATTTCATGAATTTCTGACTCCTAAAATCTAGTAAAATAGGATAAGGCACACTAGTACCTCATTGAACTAACGTTCTTGGAAGTTTTGGTTTCGAAAATTATAAATGACTTATATTCATTAAAATGGACCTTAAACCAGTGTCTATAACTTATGACACTTATGTTAGGCTCTAGAACACGTCTTGGATTTTTGAAGTGTTAAAGTTCTAACTTGTGATCATCTATGAGATATTATGATATGTAGTTTATATAAGGGTATAGAAGAGACTAATGTAAACTTTTGTGATGTCATAAGATGATTAATAAAGGTGATAATTGCTTAGAATCAAAAGGGAATTTAAATGAGATGGAGGTCTCACGTTAGTAAGTCCGGCCTCACACATGGGTTCCACATGTTAATAAGCCCGGACTCGTGAATTATGTTTTGGATCATGAGATGGAAACCTCCACATTAGTAAATCAAGGATTCTAGAAACAATCTCCTTGACCCTTAAGTATGTGCCCACATAGGACTCTAGCTTAGTGGATCCACCTATATAGCTATGTACGAATGTTTACAACTTAGGCAAGTGTTAACCATCTCTTTTCAATGTGGGAGTAGAACACCGGATCCGATGTAGCTAACATGGTATCATGTCGGTTATTTAAGTCCTTATAAAATTTAAAAGTAAATGAATCTTATTCGGGTTGTCTCGAAGGCTACTACATTGGGAGAGAGATGGTATGGGAGATCTCTCAATCATTGCACATGTGGGATCCTAAGGGATGGTTCTAGTTGTGTTCTTTTATGATTATGACTATGATTATGATTATGTTGATAAGATATAAGTAGTATTCGTGTATAAATCATGTTATGATGACTTTAAGAGAATATGGTGTAAGTATGAAGTGGGTTGCTAAATAAGATGCTTAGCCTTGGATAGGATTATGGGGTTCTATCCTTGGCATTGTACAAGTATTACTTGGGTGATTAAATGTTGGGTTTATATTATGTTCAATTGACTTATGATACTACTTATATATGTATGCTGAGTTAAATATAGAAAGCATGATTTTGACTAAATTGTCTTTCATCATGAATTAATGATTTAGTGCATAGGAGCCATACTTAGTACATGTGGTTTGTACTAACCCATATTTTCTCCCCTTTACCTAATCATTTTAGGTTCGCGATATTGAGGAGATTAGTGGTCATTGAAGAAGAAGACATGGCTCTTTCCTAAGTCAATTGGTAAGTCCTCATGAGTTCCGAGGATAGAGCCACTCATGAAGCCTTATTAGTTTTGTCCACGTTTGAGACAATTATTCTATTCTCATGTTGAGACTTCATCGTATCCTATATGTTTTATTGTAATAGACGAAGGGCTACGTTTAAACTATGGTGATTCACTTTATAGATGTTTTAATGTTCGACAAAGTATTAGACTAAATTCCTATATGGTGTATGTTGTATATGTGATAGTCCTATGTATGCTTCCTATGTAGAGGTCTATGTGAACCTCCTTTCTATATAACCAAAAGTTTTTAATTTTCCCGTATTCTCTTACCTATAATGTTCTATGATGAACGCTAAGGGCATGTGTTAGTCCACGTAGAGGAAGACGATGTCAGCTACGCCTAGGGGTACTTGAAGTCGTAAAAAACATAATATCACAACATGATGTTAAGTATTCCTAGGAATGATGTCTCACAAAACAACGTCTATATAAGGTCTTACTCATAATTGTGAAGTGTGCCACACTTATGAATGAGAATCTATGTGATGCTTAGGAACTTTCACTCTCTTGTTATTCCTTGGTCATGCCTAAAAGTCTTAACTCTATCTAGTCCTTTTTTCTAATCCTTTTACTATGATTATAGGTTAGAATACGAGGAGGAACAATTCGTGTAGGGCCAGAGAGGAGAATTAGAATGAGGAGGTTCCTCTTCAAGCTCTCAAAACACTCAAGTTCCTATTGAAGAAGGGGTTATGTCTAATTAAGAGATAAGGTCGACCATTCATAGTTTGAGTAAACTGTTGGCTACCCATGTATCCAGGGATACAAGGGTGCAAGTGAACCCTAATGTTAATACCACCGCTTCAAGGATTAGGGATTTCACAAGGATGAGTCCCCCTTCGTTCTATGGTTATAAGGTGGAGGAGTACCCATTAGGGTTCATTAATGAAGTGTTTAAAGTGATTGATACTATGTGTGTTTCTTGTAAAGAAAAGACAGAAGTAGCCACCTACCAACTCAAAGATGTAGCTCTAGTGTGGTATGAGCAATGAAAGTATGAGAGGCCGGTTATAGAAGGTCAAATTACCTAAGGAGCTTTAAAAAAAAATTCTTGATAAGTTTGTTCCCTTGGAACTCATGGAAAGGAAGATGCAAGAATTCATCAACCTTTTTCAAGGGGGTATCAGCGTGAAGGAGTATTCCATCAAGTGCACTCAACTATCAAAGCACGCTCCTACTATGGTTACGGATTTTATAGCAAAGATGAACAAATTTGTCATCGGGATATCCAATCTTTTTGTTAATGAATATATATTAGCTATGTGGATTCCTAGCATGTACGTCTCTAGTCTCATGGTTCATGCCGAACAAATTGAAGGTGCCTACTCCAAAGCCCCAAGAGGGAAAAGATGGAAGATCTTATTTTGATAAGCCCCTTTGTGCAAAATGTGATAAGAGACATGACTGTAAGTGCCTAGTTGGCATGGGTAAATGCTATGGTTGTGTCAAGAGTAGTCATATTAAGATATATTTCCCTATGATAAAGACTCAAGAAAGGGAAAATTTTAAAGTTCAAGTAAGTGCCCCAAATCCAGATGCTCCTAAGAATCAATTTTATGTTCTCCGATCCCGAAGTTATCAAGAAAGCTCACACATGGGTTCCTCATGTTAATAAGTCCGGACACGTGAATTATGTTTTGGATCATGAGATGGAAACCTCCACATTAGTAAATCAAGGATTCTAGAAACAATCTCCTTGACCCTTAAGTATGTGCCCACATAGGACTCTAGCTTAGTAGATCCACCTATATAGCTATGTACGAATGTTTACAACTTAGGCAAGTGTTAACCCTCTCTTTTTAATGTGGGAGTAGAACACCGGATCCGATGTAGCTCACATGGTATCATGTCGGTTATTTAACTCCTTAACAAATTTAAAAGTAAATGAATCTTATTCGGGTTGTCTTGAAGGCTACTACATTGGGAGAGACATGGTATGGGAAATCTCTCAATCATTGCACATGTGGGATCCTAAGGGATGGTTCTAGTTGTGTTCTTTTATGATTATGACTATGATTATGATTATGTTGATAAGATATAAGTAGTATTCATGTATTAATCATGTTATGATGACTTTAAGAGAATATGGTGTAGGTATGAAGTGGGTTGCTAAATAAGATGCTTAGCCTTGGATAGGATTATGGGGTTCTATCCTTGGCATTGCACAAGTATTACTTGGGTGATTTAAATGTTGGGTTGATATTATGTTAAATTTACTTATGATACTACTTATATATGTATGCTGAGTTAAATATAGAAAGCATGATTTTGACTAAATTGTCTTTTATCATGAATTAATGATTTTGTGCATAGGAGCCATACTTAGTACATGTGGTTTGTACTAACCCATATTTTCTCCCCTTTACCTAATCATTTTAGGTTCGCGATATTGAGGACATTAGTGGGCATTGAAGAAGAAGACTTGGCTCTTTCCTAAGTCAATTGGTAAGTCCTCATGAGTTCCGAGGATAGAGCCACTCATCAAGCCTTATTAGTTTTTTCTATGTTTGAGACAATTATTCTATTCTCATGTTGAGACTTCATCGTATTGTAGCCATGAAATTTTAAACAGTACCCGACATATTAAACGAACTTATTTTGGTTTCTATCCTTGAGGGTGATTTTGTGGTGGTTAATAGAGAATATAAAGGTTTTCCTATTTACTTTCCCAATAGAGTTACATTAGTTGACTTGATAAAACTTGATATGCTAGATTTTGATGTTATTTTGGGTATGGATTGGTTGCATTATTGATTTGCCTTATTTGATTGTAGGACAAGGATGGTGTAATTTCAGTTCCCAAACGAACCCATTTTTGAGTGGAAGGGAGGAAACTCAAATCCTAGGGGTAATATCATCTTATGTCTGAAAGCTTCCAAATTGATTTCAATGAGTTATCTCTAACACATATTAAGATTTAGGGATCTTGAATTAGACGTCCCCTAAATAGAGTCGTTACCTTTAGCAAGGGAATTTTTGGAGGTCTTTCCCAATGACCTTCCAAGAATTCCTCCCGGACGGGAGATTGATTTTGCTATAGACATGTTGCCGGATAGACAAAGATTTGTTAGATAAGGGTTTTATTCAACCAAACATATCTCCATGGGGTACTCCGGTGTTGTTTGTTAAGAAGAAGAATGGGTCATGGAGAATGTGCATCGACTATCATCAATTAAACGAAGTAACTATAAAGACTAAGTACCCGCTCCCTATATTGATGTCTTGTTTGATCAACTCGAAGGAGCAAGATATTTTTTCAAAGATTCACTTGAGGTCGGGTTACCTCAACTTAGAGTTAGGGAGGTTGATATTCTTAAAATGGCATTCGGAACATGATGTGGTCACTTTGAATTACTAGTGATATCGTTTGTTCTAACAAATTCCCCTACATCATTCATGGACCTTATGAATTGAGGTTTTAGAAAGTATCTTGACTTGTTCTTGATTGTCTTTATTAATGAGATTTTAATATACTCTAGGAGTGAAAATGATCATATAAGACACTTGAGAATAGTTTTGCAAGTTCTCAAGGATAGTCAACTTTTTCCTATGATAAACAAGTGTGAGTTTTTGTTGAAATCAATGGCCTTTTTTTGTTACATTGTCTCTAGTGAAGGGGTAGAGGTTGACCTAAGAAGACGGAAGTGGTCAAAAATTTTCCTACACCTTTGAGTCCTCCGACATCCAAAGTTTTCTAGGGTTTGCCAGTTACTATAGGAGGTTTGTTGAAGTATTCTCGTCTGTCAAATCTCTATTAACGTCCTTAACCCAAAAGAAGTCCAAATTTGAATGGTCAGGATCGTGCAAATAGAGTCTCCAATTATGGAAAGATATACTCACCTCCGCTCCGTTATTGACTTTACTGGAGGGTACCCAAGGGTTTGTGGTTTATTGTGAAGCCTCCCGAGTGGGTCTAGGGTGTCTGCGCATGCAAAATGGGAAATTCATAGTGTATGCCACTAGACAACTCAAGTCACGTGATAAGAATTACACAAATCATGACCTTGAGCTTGCTTCCGTAGTTTTTGCATCGAAAATTTTGAGACATTATCTTAATGGGATACATGTTGAAGAATTCACCGCTCACAAGAGCTTAAAATATCTGTTTACCAATAAAGATTTGAACATGCGTCAAAGAATATGGTTAGAACTTTTAAAGGACTATGACATGAGTGTCCTTTACCATCCCAGAAAAGCTAATGTGGTAGAGGATGCTTTGAGTAGAGTGTCCTACGTAGTGTGACTAATGTGGCTGATGATAAAAAGTAGCTAGTAAAAGAGGTTCATAGGTTGGCTCGTCTGGGTGTCTGACTAGAAACTCTCCAAAGGGTGGTTTATGTGGTTCACCACACTCCGAGTCATCTTTAAGGTTGCGGCGAAATCCAAGTAACACCTTGATCCTCTACTAACGGATTTGAAGGAAACGGTCCTTAGTAAGTCAAATAAGTCCTTCTATCAAGGAGAAAATGAGGTGCTTAGGAACCAAGGAAAGTTGTGCATACCGGATGTGGATGGTTTAAGGAAATTAATCATGCAGGAGGCTCATGTCTTCCGGTATTCCATTCAACCGGGTGCTACAAAGATGTACCACGACTTATGAGAAACATATTGGTGGAATGGTATAAAAAGGGACATATCGGATTTTGTTGCTAAGTGTCCAAATTGCCAATAAGTGAAAGCCGAGCAACAAAGGTCGGGTGGCTTGACTCAAAATATAGATATTCACACATGGAAGTGGGAGGATATTAACATGGACTTTGTAGTGGGGTTGACTCGTACTAGAAGAAAACATGATTATATATTGGTCATCGTGGATAGGCTAACAAAGTCTGCGCATTTCCTTCCCGTCAAAGTCATATATTCGGCGGAAGATTATGCCAAATTTTACATTAAAGAGATAGTAAAGTTACATGGATTCCCTTTGTCCATCATTTTGAATAGAGGTACTCAATTTACCTACCATTTTTGGAAAGCTTTCCAAAGTGGGATCGATATGAAGGTGAAACTTAGTTCCGCTTTTAATCCTTAGACGGATGATAAATAGAATGCACTATTCATACTCTTGAGGATATGTTAAGGTCATGTGTCATTCGACTTCAAGGGTAATTGGAATGACCACCTACCCTTAATAGAGTTCTCCTACAACAATAAATACAACTCAACTATCTCTATCGCACCCTTTGAGGAACTTTATGGGAGAAGGTGTAAATCTCTAATTGGGTGGTATGAGGTAGGGGTATGTGCTCTACTAAGTCCCGACTTGGTCTACGAAGCCCTTGATAAGGTTCGAGTTAAAATAGATAGACTAAAAGCATCTTAGACGAAAAAAATCTTATGCCAAAAATAGAAAGAGGGCCCTTGAATTTGAAGTAGGATATTGGGTCTTTTTTAAAATTTCACCCATGAAAGGGGTGATGAGGTTTGGAGAGAAGGGGAAGCTTAATCCTTGTTATGTGGGACCTTATGAAATATTGAAGCGAGTTGGGAGTGTGGCTTATGAGTTGAGGTTGGCAAATGAGTTGGCCATGATTCATCCGGTATACCATGTTTCCATGCTCAAGAAGTGCATCAGGGACCCGGTTTACATTCTTCCTCTAGAAGGTTTAGGGGGTAAAAGAGGATCTTTCTTATGAAGAGGTTCTGGTTGAGATCTTGGATCGCCAAGATAAGAAATTGAGGAATAAGGAGGTTGCCTCTATAAAAGTTCTATGGAGGAACGACCTTGTTGAGGGTGCAACATTGGAAGCCGAGACCGACATTAAGACCCGCTATCCTCATCTTTTTCCCCTTACTCCTAGCCATGATTAACGTTAGTAATTCCTTATCTGCAATTATGGATAATGTTGAACTTATCATGTTTTTTTAAAATGTGCATATTATAGTAGAAATTCATGCCTAAGTTGAGTTCTTGTCTTTCCATGAAATATGTTTATTATATGGCTTTCACTAGAGTGTGTTTTGTGCTATAAGTGTTCATGGATGATTTTAATGAGTACAATTGATATTGTTTTGATAAGAAAGAAACATGTCAACTCTTAATGTTCATATCGAGCACATATTTTAATGGAGAAGGTAGTACCTCCTTATATGATATGAAAAGTTGACCTTTTGTTATAAGTATGTGTGGAGTAAGTTCCTAATTTTTGATGCCATGTTCTTTTTCAAAAGGAGTTGAGATTTTCTCCTATGATATGTAAATCATTCTACTGTATTGTTGTTTCGTTTGCTGCTAGTTTTTAGTCTTTTCTTTCTATAAAAAGGTTTAGAAATTCATTCGGGGATGAATGTTCCTAGGGGGGAGTATTGACATACCCGTAAATTTCCACAACTTATACTATATACTTATATGATTAGTAATGATTGTTTTACACCTAAATAAGTATAAATAACTTGTTTGAGACGTATTGGAGCAATAGGATTAAAAAAAAAGCCTTAACGTCCGGAAACTAGCGAAATTCAACTAGTTGACATCCTCTGTTTGGTGAACGTTTTGGAAGGACATATGAAGTCCAAACCTTGTAAAATTACTTTTAATAGGTATAATGTAATATAGAGGGTAAAAATGTAGTGTCACTAAACCGCAAGGACCACACGAAATGTCCTTGAGGAGGACCTAAAGTTGGGCGAGCAGGCTGCCAAGAGAGTTTGCGCGCAGGCAGATTCTGGTGGCTACTGCATGTGGTGCTGCCATCACGTGGGAATATGAATTTGGCCTCGCAAATTTTGGATGAAATGGAATATATTTCCTAACCTCAAAATCCTAAAACAATGTGGGGAATTATCCTCGTGACGCGCACCTACTTCCAAGTTATCGTAACAGTCGTATTTTGGGTATTTTGACTTCACAAATAAACTCATTTCAGTGAGGGGTCTTCTGGGTAATTTAATGGGTGAATATATAATGTCTTAGGGTATGTTTTAGGTCATTTTTTATCACTCCAACCAAGTCCCACAAGTTGAACTCAAAAATCCCTCTCTCCTAAATTCTCTCTTCTTCCACAACTCAATTGAAGACCCATAGATCTCTGAAAAGAAAATTAAGCCTTCAAGTTTTTCAACTAAATTTCGTTATTAATATTCCTTAAGTTATGGTTTATTTCACTCTTGAGATTCCCTTCCCCAAAATGCCCTTCAAAAGATGATTTCTAGATTCCCCCAAAACAAGGCTTTTTCTACTCACATGGGTCTTCTTTCTAAAAATGAAATGGTGAATCAATTGTGATATATTTATGATGAATTAACGTTGTCTAGATATGAATTGATGGTTAATTTATGAATTCCTATGATTTTTCCCTTGGTTCATTCCTTTCCCCCAAATCCCTAAATTTCTTGGATTCATTAAGGCGAATTGTTGAGGGTGATGAACATGTAACTTATTTACTTTATTTTAGTTATGTTAGTACATCATGAATTGCATTGTTTCATATGTTGCTTGTGAGTTCTTGGATATTGAAATATGAAGTCCCATGAATGGAAATGAGGTATGATATTGATTCTCTTTTGATATCAATTATGGAAGGTTACGTCTACTTGTGTTATAAGGATGATATAGCTAATTCTGTTGTTGTGATGTTGGTGATAAGAATCCCTCCTACCTAAACCTATATTCATAAATTTTATATGAAGTATGTAATTATGTTTTGATATGTCTATTATACGATTGAATGTATTTTCTCGTGATTATGATAATATATCTTAAGTGAAAAGATAGTTCTCACTTGTAATCACCTATGATCTATTACGATAGAATGTCTTCATAAGGGTCTAGAATAAACTAATGTGAAATTGTGTGATGTCATAAGACGATTACTAAAGGGAATAATTGCTTAGCACCGAAAGGGCATGTAAATGAGATGGAGGTCTCACGTTCGTAAGTCAGGCCTCCCACATGGATTCTTCACTTAGTAAGTCTGGATTCGTGAATTATCTGTTGGATCAAGATATAGAAACCTCCACGTTAGTAAATCAAGGTTTCTAGAAACAATCTTCTTGACCTTTCACTATGTGACCACATAGGACTCTACCTTAGTGAATCCATGTAGATAGCTACGTACGAATGGTTACACCTTATGCAAGTGTTAACCTTTTCTTTCTGCTGTGGGAGTAGAACACCTGACTACAAGTAGCTCACATGGTCTCATGTCGGTTATTGCGTTCCTTCCCTAATGTAAAATTAAATGCATCTTATTAGGGTTGTATTGAAGGCTACTACAGTGGGAGAGAGAGGGTACGGGATTTCTCTCACTCATTGCACATGTGGGATGCTAAGGTATGGTTCTAGTAGTGTTCTTTATGATTATGTCTATAATAATTGTTATGTTTATAAGGTATGAGTAGTATTCATGTATTAATCATGTTATGATGACTTTGAGAGAATATGTTGTAAGTATAAAGTGCGTTACTTAATGTGATGCTTAACCTTGGATAGGATTATGGGGTCCTATCTTTCGCCTTGAACAAGTATTACTTGGGTTACTTACATGTTGGGTTGCTATTATGTTGAATTGACTTATTATTATTCTTACGAATGTATGTTGAGTTAAATTTATAGAAAGAATGATTTTGACATAATTGTCCTTTTTTCATGTATTAATGATTTTGTGCATAGGATCCATACTTAGTACATCTGGTTTGTACTTACCCATATTTTCTCCCTTTTTCTCAAACATTTTAGGTTTGGGCCGTTCAGGAGATTTGTGGTCATTCAAAAAGAAGACTTGGCTCTTTTCTTAGTCAATTGTTGAGTCCTCATGTGTTCCAAGGATAGAGTCACTCATCAAGCTGTACGAATAGTTATTGGGGGTACATAGGCATCCCGATGCCGAATATTTAGATATATTGGACATATTAGAAAATATTTGCTTAAAGGGTGTTAACAAATTTTCTATGTATTAAAAAGCTTGTCCGATAAATGTACCTGCAATGAAGACCCTTGTTCATTCGGTACAAGGCATCCGTGTGTCAAGCTTAGGCACCATAGCACATGACCTGTTAAAATTATGATGTAGATAAAGCAGTGACTAAGTGAGGATCCTTGGGACAGTAAGTAAACATTCAAAATGAACCAAAAAAAATAGTTAGTTAGGAAAGTACAAGAAACACATGTGCAAGCACATGTGAAACCGGACAAGGGAGGGGGGACCACTCGACCACCCTAACCGAATTCGATTAGGGTAGTTAGGGGCAGGCATGCGCACTGGTCCATCCATGTGGGGCCCAACTACCTAAAAAATCTAGACTCTAACAGTGAGCAAAACGCACGAAAAATAGAAAATTTCTTAGGACATTTTGAGGTATCCTTCAAGGTTTTCGTGCAAGGTGATCTTTGTATATTCAACTCTACATAAGGTATGGGTTTTATCTCCTGGAATTCTTTCTCCAAGAGACTTTACAAATGTTATATGAATTCAAGAATATCGAAACTACAATTGTTCTCAATGACATTGTTGAACATCCACCTCTCTAGTTATCCTTGTTTTCGATTCTAATAGTATTTATATTTAATCTCGAACATTTTGTTTATATGTGGTGCTAATTAATCATTATGTGTAGGGTTTGTAACAACCCTAAAATGACTAAGCTAAGTAATGCTTAATGTATGTAGAATGCCTTTGATAAGACCGGGTTCACACGGATTGATGCGCGTAGAACCAGACCCCTGAACCCTTGAAACAACCAAGACAAATAACTTGGTGAGTTAGTTGATCTAGGAATGGTTGGGTCCAGCCATGAAGTGTACCCGAATATGATGATTTACCGGGATGATTCTTAACCGGACTTAAAAAGAGGTCTTAAGTTTGGAGGGTGTAGGGGTAAAATGGTATTTTCCAGGCTAAGGGTGGATTGTAATTATTCTAATTTATTAATTAATGAAATAATTAGTTAATATGGTGGAGGGAGAATTTGGGTAAAAAGGGTCGAAATTGGCCCTTTCAGTGAAATCTTGCTCCACCTCGGATCGAACCTAGGTGGGAGCAATGATTTAATTTGATTTATTATTTTGTGAATTAATTTATTTAATTAATATTTAATTACTGATTTAATAAAAGGAAAAATCAGATTTTGAATAATAATAATAATTATAATAATAATAATAATAATAATAATAATAATAATATTAATAATATTAATAATAATAATAAATAATGAGGAGTCCTAGTTTGACTAAGTCTCCACCTAACTCTCCTAATCCTAATCCACTCATTCTCACGTTTTTCTCTACTCCTCTCAAACTTTCTCGCTTATGAATTTTGGAAAACAAAAGAATAGAACAAAAATTATCAAGTTTATCAAGAACATTAACGCTAAAAACTCAAAAGAAAAGTTAGTCTTAAAACATACAGCAAAAAAAAGTTCTTGACGGGATTGTCCTTGAAGTTTCACTGGTGAGACTTGGTTTCGCGAGAAATTTGCAGGATTTAAACAAGTGTGGAAAGAAATTACGGCATGGGTTTTATTCCGTCTTGGCCCCTTTTCCAAAGAGACTCCTAAGTTATGTTTAAATTCCAATCGAGAAACTAATGTTGTACCCGTTGAATTCCCCTGTCATTATATCCTTTGAAAGATTCAAAGCATTCGTTTATATGTCTTCTTGTAGATAATTTTAGGTCTGGTTGTGATTATGTATTGAATATGTATTTGGAAATTATGTTAGGAATGAAATACGTACTCCGTAAAAGTTACATTAATTATTTGAGCATGACTATGTTGTAAATTAACTATGTTGCTGCCTGAAATTTGTTGTGTTTTCTTATATGTAAATGTTAAAAGTGTGATGTACTATAAGTGTAATGTTTCCGAATTTAATGTTAATTCTTGGCTGAATATAATCATAAAAATATTACACTTAAAGATGCAACAAAAAATCCACCAAATGCCTTAAGAATTAATGTATAAATGATGATAAAAAGAAGATGAAAATTGTGAACAAATTTCCGATATTTGGTAGGTAGGTTTGTCCAAACAAAGTGGTACAAAATTCAATGGAAAAGAATGTAAAATAAGTGATATCACTAAGGATTTAACCCAAGACATCATTAAAAGAAAGATACAAGAAAATCATCAAAAGATTGCGGGTAAAATGGATGGAAGAGACCAAATTTCCCGCTTGCTAGAAATTTGGAGTCTCGGCCGAGGATGAGGAAAATTAGATATGTTTTTTAAAAATTTTTAAATGTGAGGTCATTGGTGATTTAACCCATGACATCACCAAATTAAAATTACACAAAAATGTCATGAGAAAATTGTAAGGAATAATAGATGTGGTGAGTGGGAATTGAACCCAC
This sequence comes from Solanum pennellii, assembly GCF_001406875.1. Classification (NCBI taxonomy): domain Eukaryota; kingdom Viridiplantae; phylum Streptophyta; class Magnoliopsida; order Solanales; family Solanaceae; genus Solanum; species Solanum pennellii. The sequence continues at coordinate 16,436,165 of NC_028644.1, forward strand.
AACCTCATGAATTGGTGAGAGATTTATGAGAAAAATAAAGGAGAAAATAAAATGTGGGGAGTGGGGATTGTACCCACAACCTCTTGAATGGATGAGAGAGTTAGGATAAAAATAAAGGAGAAAATAAAATGTGGAGAGTGGGGATTGAACCCACAACCGCTTGAATGGATGAGAGAGTTAGGTGAAAAATAAAGGAGAAAATAAAATGTGGAGAGTGGGGATTGAACCCACAAACCTTTTCAATGGATGAGGGAGTTATGAGAAAAATAAAGGAGAAAATAAGATTTGGAGAATGGTGATTGAACCTACAACCTCTTGAATGGATGAGAGAGTTAGGAGAAAAATAATGGAGAAAATAAATGTGGAGAGTGGGGATTGAACCCACAATCTCTTGGATAGATGAGAAATTTAAGAGATAAATTAATAGAAAATAATGAGTTTATGGGGGATTGAGCCCACAACCTCCTTTCCTTAAAACGAAAAAGGAGAGGAGAACAAAGAAACAATATGGGGTTGATGGAAATTGAACTAGGGTGTCCCAAATCAGAAAAATGCAATTATCATGTTTAAAATAAGATTAAGTGTTGTTCAAGGGATTCGAAACAGCGTTCCCTTGCCCAATTCCGTGTTGACACACAATTCATGCATAAACAAATATTTAATGAATGCTGCCTCTAAAGATCGAAATCAATAACTTGGAATATCTATAAAATGCATAAGTCTTGTAATTTGGGGTAAACATGAATCACTTAGACAAACTATGAATGAAGCATCATGGCTTGTATGTGTGGACTCATAAGTCTACTATACATTTAAATGTAAGTGAGCCTAAGATGTATGTGATAAAATGATTTAACCCTAGAAGGGTTAAGTAAGAGTGTGAAACTCACTAAATGGCCAAGTGCATTGGCATATGATTATATGAAAATTTATGTGAAGGGGTAAGTAATTATGAAAAGAAAATGTGTTAAAGTTAATTAATGAGGTGACAATATGATAAGAGGCTAATGTGAAAGATGAGAGTAATCTCAAATGAGGCTAAGTAAATGTTACAAAAACGTACTCACCTATGAGAATGTAAAGCTAATGAAGAGACCAGTCTCTATGAACACTCTAATGAAAGTATTGAAGTTAATGCATACTTAATACTAATGATGAGATGAGAAATCATGCAATGATCTATGATGTCCTCATGCTAGAAGCCAACTTCCATGATGTATCAGTTGAATGTAATGGAACTTCATACTGAGCATCGATAGGCTAGCTATGTGTGGTAATTCCTTCCTTCTGGAAAGGCGGAGGTTCACGTAACTCTTATGAAATGAGATGGTTCGGCATGTCGGGTTTGAGTCTCTTTTTTTTCTCCTAGTCATTGAACCTATACTGCCAATATAGGGATCTAGCAAGGTTCAATTCATTATATACGCTAGCATGTTTTGGTTCACTTTGTCCGGTGATTACTCTATTTTCGGTGTGGGGATTACACACTGGATTTCATGATGTTGTTATAAACTATGTCGGTTAAGGTTAAAGTTCTCAAAGAAAGAAGGAGGTGATCCTCAACGAACGCACATAATGGAATGAACGATACCAAAGGGGTAAGGATAGGATGATAAAGAGGTGAGCTAGACTTATGCAATAACACTAGGTTATTATTGGTTATTCCAAAGCAAACCCGATGAGAGTCTTAAATTACATGCTAGGTATAACTGGTGGCTGCACTAGTATATGAAAGAATGAAAATGAAGTACGTATGAATGAATGAAGCAGACTCTGTTTTTGTTAAAGAAGGCTCCCTAGTTTATGTCCCATATGTTAAGCCCTCATTTTGGGAAGTCCTCATGTAAAGTCCGTGATTCTAAGGTCTCATGGAATTAGAAAGAATGATATGAATTATGTGATATGATATGTGCAATATGTTATGTGCTGTTTAAAAAATGATAAGTATGATGATGCATGTTACTCTCATGGCATGATTTCCTAATCTGAAATTTGCATGTCCACTGACTTGACATTCCATAATTCGTATAGATAGGAAAGATATCTTCTAAATCATGTATGTCCTTAGTGTGTGCTTGCATATACCCATACTTAGTACAAGTGTGTACTAATCCCATACAACTTTACACTTTTAGGCACATACACAGGTGGAGTTAGAGCTTACAGGTCGCTGTTGAAGCTATCCGGACATGAAGCATTCATGCAAATTTGATAGGTCCTCATTCTTTCGAGGATGCTTGACCATTATATTCTAGCTTAGATATAGGTTTGAATTAGTGGAGTATGTTCCAATAGCATTGCTCTCTCTTCTTATTTCAAACATTTGTATTGGTGCTATTTTTGCAAGCATAGACTTAATGCAGTATGGAACTATTTCTTTCATTTGATGATCTTAATATTAGATGGCTGATTGTGAACGTTCATGAATTTAAGTAGAATGTCTTATATGAATGTTAAGTAAAAAAATTCAAATTTTCTGCTAAAATTATCCTAGCTAGATGAAGTAACGATGACATATGTAGTCTTGTATGCGACATCTGAGAGGTCAACGACGCCGGTCTCGTCTAGGGTATAGACTCCGGTTATGAAAAAGGTTGTATCAGAGCACTAGGTTAACTTCCTAGGATAATAAATTCACATCAACCACATTGAGTAGTTTCTAGGTCATGGTAGTGAAGTGCACGACTATCCTGTATTAGAGACTGCATGATGCGTACGAAAATTCCCTTCTTCTAATCTTATTGTTCCTTCTCTAATGTCTGATATCATTGTCTTAAGAACATATCTAACATCAACTCTTGATATTTAAATAGATGAATACGAGGAGAAACGCAGGTGGAGAGATTGGGGAAGCAGTTACTGTGGTTAATGTAGTTCCTCCCCAGGCTCCAGCTGCTGGAATGGAGATGCATGTTAACCCAACTGGGTTGACAGATGGAGAAGTTAGGACAACTTTGGTACATATTGACCAAGCCATCACCTTATAAGCTCAAGCTATGACAACCCAGGCAATGCAACAATGTGTTCGAAGGGAGAACCCATATGCAAGCACCATGGGTAACAGGTTAAGGGACTTCACGAGGATGAATCCTCCTGTTTGCACTGGCTGAAAAATTATTGAGGATCTCGAGGAGAAGTGTAGGGAAGATATTCTTGACTATGGCACCGAACTTTCCAAGATTATGGTACATGTCCAACAAGTGGAAAAAAGGAAGAGGAAGCATACTAGGGCAGGGAACATGTCAAGGAAAGATGAGGAGAATTTTCCAAGGAAGAGTAGAACGGAAATAAGAGATAAGCCCATGTTTATAAAGGGACTCTCCCACCAAGAGGATTCAAGTTCATTCAAGGGTCGCTATGATAGGGATTTCTAGACTACAGTTAAGAGAAATAGTGAAGTAGATACACCTCAGGAGAGTCCACCTTGTAGGAAATATGGCAAACTTCATGGAGAAGAGTGTAGGAGGGGCTCTAACACTTGTTCCAATTTTAAAAAACTGGGTCACATGATGAAGGATTGTTCATATATGAGAGGTCTAGAAAAAGGGAAGGAGAAAGGCTCAACCGAATTATTTATGTTATATGCTTTGATGAGACTAGTTTAGGAAATAGTTCCTTAGTCAATTAATTTGAAGCTGCTAGTATGTTTCAAGGATGTGACCAACCTTCTAATATGTGAATCAGATATTAACCAACAAAAAGCATTGAATATCTTAGTTATGGATTTTCTCCATAAGTTTTATGCTACCATTGACTATAAAACCAGGGTAGTGACGTTCTAGTTGCCAAATGAGATAGGGTATAAATGGGCAGGGCGTGGATCAATCAAACAAAGCCATATTATCTAAAATCTTACGACAAACAAGATGTTATTTAAGTGGTTAGATATACTCCTCCTAAGGCTTGTTTTATATAAGAAACTCTATGTTTTAGTTCAATAGTCGACTTGGTGTTGTAAGTCCAAAAATCTTATGTGTAATAATTGCACGATGTGAGGTAAAATGAACTCATGTTTGCATGTCATGTTGATGTTATTGTATAGCGCGGACATGGATTTTTTTTGTGTTGCATGAGTTGTGAGGTGCATCAAGTTAAGTGCGATTGAGAAGGAAGTTGCTCAATCTCAAATATGAAGCTTCAAATAAGCTTGAGTAATATGCATTATCCAGAATAAGTGTGAAATAGAAATTCACAAAGGGCAAAGTCTCAAATATGTAAAAATATTTTTGAAAATCACCCTCTCTATTTTAAAATGATGTATAGTGTCATTTTGGGACGAATGTTCCTAAGGAGGGGGGGGGGGATAATGTAACAACCCTAAAATAAGTATGCTAAGTAATTCTTGATGTATCTAGAATTCCTATGATTAGACCAGATTCACACGGATTGATGCGTGTAGGACCAAACCTCTGAACCCGTGCAACAGCCAAACCAACTAACTTGGTGAGTTAGTTGATCTAGGAAAGGTTGTCTCCTTCCATTTAGGATACCCGAATATGAAGATTTACCCGAATGAGTCTAACCGGACTTAAAAAGGGGTGATCTTCAGTTTGGAGGGTCTAGCGGTAAAATGGTCTTTTCCACGATAAGGGTAGTTTTATAATAACCCTAAATATTTAATTAATTAATTAGTATGGTGGAGCGGACCAAAATTTTCCCTTTGAGTGAAATTGTGCTCCATTCGGGTTCGAACCTCGGTGGGAGCAATGATTTAATTTGACTTATTTTACTTGGTGAATTAATTTAATTAATTAATATTTAATTACTAATTTAATTAAAGAAAAAATTAAGATTTTGAATAATAATAATAATAATAATAATAATAATAACAACAATAATAATAATATTAATAAATAATAAGGAGTCCTAGTTTTACGAAGTCTCAACTTACTATCCTAATCCTAATTCACTCATTCTCACGTTTTTCTCTACTCCTCTCTCTCTTTTACAGTTATGAATTCTGTAAAACAAATAGAACAGAACAAATATAATAAAGTTCATCAAGAACATGAGCGCTAAAAACTGAAAAGAAAAGTTAGTCTAAAAACGTAAAGCAAAACAAAGTTCTTGACGGGATTGTGCTTGAAATTTCGGTGGTGAGGCTTGGTTTCACGGGAAATTGGAAGCATATAAACAAGTGTGGAACGATATTAAGGTATGGGATTTCTTCTCTCTCTTGTCCTTTCCCAAGAGACCCCTAAATTCAGTTTAAATTCCAAAAGAGAAAATAAGGTTGTCCCCGCTGCATGCCCTTGTCATTAGATCCTTTGGAATATTCAAAGCATGCGTTGGTATGTCTTCTGGTAGATAATTTTAGGTATTCTTGTGATTACGTATTGAGTATATATTTGGAAATTATGAAATAAATGAAATATGTATTCCGAAAAAGTGTTTTATGTTAATTGTGTCAGCATGTGTGTGCTGTAAATTAACTATGTTGCTGCCTGAAATTTTTGTGTTATAAATGTTGTGTTTTCGTATATGTAAATGTTTAAAGTGTGATGTTCATATAAGTGTAATTTTGCTGGATTTAATGGTAATTATTGGCTGAATATAATCATAAAAAGATTACACTTAAAGATGAACCTAATGATCCACGAAATGCCTTAAAAACTAACGTATGGATGATGATAAAAAGAAGCTGAAATAGAGAAAAACATTCCAGGATTTGGTAGGTTTGGTTCGGCCAAATAAAGTTGTTCAAAATGCAATAAAAAATGAATATAAAATAAGTGAGATCACTAAGGACTGAACCCAAGACATCCTTACATGAATTCTACGAAAGAGAATCAACAAAAGATTAAGAGGAAAATGGATTGGAAGAGACCAAATTACCAACTTGCTAGAAATTTGGATTCTCAGCGAAGGATGAGGAAAATTAGCTGTGTGTTCAAAAAATTTTATGAAGTTGAGGTTATTGGAGATTGAATCCATGACCTCACAAAATGAAAATTACATAAAAATTTCATTCGAAAAATGAAAGGAAAAATAGATGTGGTGAGTTGGGAATGAATCCACAACCTCTTGACTGTATTAGAGATTCAGGAGAAAAATAAAGGAGAAAATAAAATGTGGAGTGTGGGTATTGAACCCACAACCTCTTGAATGGATGAAATAGTCAGGAGAAAAATAAAGGAGAAAGTAAGATTTGGAGAGTGGGGATTGAACCCACAACCTATTGAATGTATGAGACAGTTAGGAGAAAAATAAAGTGGAAAATAAATGTGGAGAGTGGGGATTGAACCCACAACCTCTTGGATAGGTAAGAAAGTTAAGAGATAAATTGAAGAAAAATTATGAGCTTGTGTGTGATTGATCCCACAACCTCTTTGCCTTAAAACGAAAAAGGAGAGAAGAACAAGAAATATATATTACGGGGTTGATTGGAATCGAACTAGGGTCTCCCAAATCATAAAAATGCAATTATCAAGATAAAAATAAGATTAAGTATTGTTCAAGGGATTCGAAATTGGGTTCCCTTTCCCAATTCCTCATTGACACATAGGTCAAACGTAAACAAATATTTAATGAATGCCGCCTCTAAAGATCGAATACAATATCTTGGCATATCTACAAAATGCATAAGTCTAGTAATTTGGGGTAAACATGAATCACTTAGACAATCTATGAATGAAGCATCATGGCTTGCATGTGTGGACTCATAAGTCTAGTATAAATTTAAATGTAAGTGAGCCAAAGATGTATGTGATAAAATGATTTAACCCTAGAAGGGTTAAGGAAGAGAGTGAAACTCACTAAATGGCCAAGTGCATTGGCATATGATTAAATGAAAATTCACGTGAAGCGGTGAGTAATTATGAAATCCAAATGTGTTAAAGTTAATTAATGAGGTGAAAATATTATAAGAGGCTAATGTGAAAGATGAGAGCAATGTCAAATGAGCCTAAGTAAATGTTACCAAAACGTACTCAGCTATGAGAATGTAAAGCTAGTGAACAGACAAGTCTCTATGAACACTCTAATGAAAGTATTGAAGTTAATGAATACTTAATACTAATGATGAGATGAGAAATCATCTAATGATCTATGATGTCCTCATGCTAGAAGCCAACTTCAATGATGTATCAGTTGAATGTAATGGAACTTCCTACTGAGCACCATAGGCTAGCTATGAGCGGTGATAACTTCCTTCCGGAAGGGCAGAGGTTCACGTAACTCTTATTAGATGAGACTATCCGGCATGCCGGGTATGAGTCTCCTTATGTCTCCTAGTCATTTATCATATACTGCCAATATATGGATCTAGCAGGGTTCGATTCCCAATATACGCTAGCATTTTTTGGTTCAATTTGTCTGGTGATTATACCTTTTTTTGGTGTGGGGATTATACACTTGATTTCATGATGCTCATATAATCTATGTCGGTTAGGTTAAAGTTCCTAAAGAAAGAATGAGGCAAGCCTCAACGAACGAACATAATTAAATGCATGATACCAAAGGTGTTAGGATAGGATTATTAAATGGTGAGCTAGACTTAGGTAATAACACTAGGTTATTCTTGGTCATTGCACAACGAACCCGATGAGAGTCTTAAACTACATCCTAGGTATGATTGGTTGCTGCACTATTATATGAAAGAATGAAAATGAAGTACGTATGAATTAATGAAGAAGACTCTGTGTTTGTTAAAGAAGGCTTCCTAGTTGAGGTACCATATGTTCAGCCCTCATTTTGGGAAGTCCTAATGTCAAGTCCATGATTTCAAGGTCTTATGACATATGAAAGAATGATACTATGTGGTATGATATGTGTAATATGTTATGTGTTGTTTGCAAAATGATAAGTATGATGATGCATGTTACTCTCATGGCATGACGTTCTTAATTTGAAATCGGCAAGTTCATTGACTTGACATTCCATAATTCGTATATATAGGAAAGAGATCTTCTTAATCATGTATGTCCTTGGTGTGTGCTTTCATATACCCATACTTAGTAAAAGTGTGTAATAATCCAAACAACTCTACATTTTTAGGCACATGCACAGGCTGATGTTAGAGCTTACATGTCGATGCTGAAGCGATACGGACGTGGATCATTCATCCGGATTTGGTAGGCCCTCATGCTTTCGAAGATGCTTGCCCATTATATTCTAGCTTAGATATAGGTTTGAGTTAGAGGAGTATGTTCCAGTAGCATTCTTTGTCATCCTATTTCAGACATAGTATTGGTGCCATTTTCACAAGTTTACACTTAATGCAGCATGGAACTATTTCTTTCATTTGATAATTTTAATATTATATGGTTTATTGTGAACATTTGAGAGTTTAGTAGAATTTCTTATATGATTGTTAAGTAACAAAAAATTCATATTTTCTTCTTAAATTAACCTAGATGAAGTAACGATGACATATGTAGGCTTTTCTGCGACCTTTGAGAGGTCAACAATGCCGGTCTCGTCTTGGGTCTAGACTCTGGTCATGACAGGGTTCTTCATATGTTAATGTCTAATGAGGCCTAAAGATTTGATTCGTATGATTAGAGTATTAGTTACACTAGTTAAAGAATGTTTTAATGCCAAATTGTGTTCAAGAAGATAAAGTTGTTATGGATCAGTCATGAAGATTATATCACTATGAATGTCGACTTGCTTAGAATGATAAAATCACTATAGTATATTCATGAAATTAATTGACTTGGCTAGTGATAATATCATAGTTTGATTTATGCGAACAGAATGGCTAGGAATATATTGTCCAAAAAGTTAAATAGAATTTGCTTACTATGTTATTTAAAAAAAAATTGGCTAAACACATTCTCATGACCATTGTCTAGTGAAAGTTCGGCTTATGCCAATAAATTGGCTAAAAATATTCTAGATTACCATAATATATAAAAAATTAGTCTATGTCAATAAATGTGCTTACAATGTATTTTCAAAACATAATACAAAATTGGCTAATGACTAAGTTATACCAAATTAAGCATAATCAGTGTTACTTTGATTTCATAACAAAGGGTATGCCAATTATTAGGACAAGTCCCAACATACTCTATCCAAATGCACTAAGAATATAAGTAAGTACATTAAACAAAGTTTATGACGTTCATAAAGAGTGGTATAAAGCTACGAAATTTCATTGAACAAGATAAGGTGAGTAATAAAATAATTAAAAGTTTAAGAATTATGAATGTTAGACAAGTCTCACTAAAACCTAGACAAACATGTTAAAGAGATTAACATAAGAGAGTGCTAATAATCGTGAGACAAGTCTAATTACCACTAAGAGATAACGTAAGGCTATATTCACATTTCATCAAGTAAAGAAAGGGATGATCGGTTATCCAAAGAGTTAAGTAAACCTCATAATTAAAAGCAAGATTCAATAATGTTTGGGTCAAACTCTAAAAGATAAGAAAGTAAAGTAAATCTGGCGTAGCACCGATAGACTAGCAATGAGCTTGTGCCAGCACATGTATGTCTCATGAGACTATGCTACCACCAAGGTTGACAAGTAGTCTCCATATGTCTCCTAGTATTTGAACTATGTTGCCATCATAGGAACTAGCCAGTGGATTCCACCTAAGAGAGCTTGGTATGATATGGTTTCACTTTGGCCGGTGATTCCACCTCTTTTTGGTGTGGGGAAGACACCGGATTTCATGTTTAGCTCACATGATCTATGTCAGTTATAGATCTCGAAAGTATTAAATTCACTTCAGTTGTGACCCTCTCTTTTTGGTGTGGGGAAGACACTTACTTGGTTGCACTTTAGCCGGTGAAACCCCATTTTTGGTGTAGGCTATACACAGAACATGGTTCACCTTAACCGGTGAATCACGTCTTTTCGGTGTGGGGAAGACACTAGATTTCATGTTAGCTCGCATGATCTACTTCAGTTAATGCTAAAGAATTCTTTAAAGAAAGCAAGAAAGAATGAAAGTAGCATGTTCATAGTGAACAACAAATCAAAGAAGTAGAAACATATGTTCAATGTGAACTGAGAAAGTAAAAGCTCAAGAATACCAATCACCAGTTTTGATAAGAATGAAGTTTTAACAAATTATGGTCATAGCCAATAAAAGATTGGATTATAATGACTTATCATATTAGCCAATATATATATGTCAATAAAGAGAGCAAAATATAATGACTCAATCATTTAAAGGGTGAATATATGACCTAACATCTTTATATTATACAAATGATCAATAGATGGGCATAGCCAAAAAATATTGGCTTATAAATATTTCATGCCCAATCTAACAAAAATTGAAAGAATAACTTGTTGTGAGGGTATCCAAATCATTTCCTTAGTCTTTTGGATACTTACTTGATTCATTGTAGGTATGGGACTACAATGAATCATTGCACTTGTAAGTAAAGCAGAATAATAAAGAGATCTTTGAACCACACAACAACAGGAAGAAAAAGACTGAAAAATAAACTCAGTGTTGGGGAAGGAGCTCTCAGGTTTGGAGGAGCAAATTTCAAAATTTTTGTTCGGGTTGTTCTAAAATTATGTTCATGACTCTAAGGTCTTATGTTCATATAGAAAATGAGTTGTGTACTTTGAATGCATTAAAATATGTCATATTGATACCATAATTCACAATAACGAATTAAGAATGTCTAGTTACTTCACTTTCCAGAAATGACATATTGTTATGGGGAGAGTTTTCCTTGTTCATGCATAGTCCTTATGTGTATATGTGCATATACCCATACTTAGTACAAGTGCGTACTAACCTTATATGATTACTATTTTATAGATGCAGGTCTGAAAGCAGATTGAAGACTCATCAAAGCGGTTTGGATCAACGATCTCCAGACATTGGTAGGTCCTCTTGAGTTGGAGGATGCTACAGCTAACAAATGGTTTGGTCTGTAGCATCCTCGAAATAATGAGCACCTACCAAATGGTTTGGAGAAACAATGAAGTCCGAACCGCTGCAAGTGTCGTCAACCTGTCCTCTGACCTGCACCTATAAAAATATTAAATATTAGGGTGTTAGTACACCACTTGTACTAAGTACGGGTGTATGCACACATACACATAAAGCTATGCATGATCAACGAAAGCTCTTCCTAAGAAACATGCCATTTCTGGAAAGTCGAGTCATTAGACTTTCCGAAATCGTTAGTTGTGAATTGTAGTATGAATATGATGTATTTTAATGCATTCAAAGCACATAAGTCATTTTATATATGATTACAAAAAATTAGTACCATAAACATAATTTTAGAACAACTCGGATGAAGATTTGAGATTTTTGATCCTCTTAGGCTGAGAGCTCCTCTTAGTACACATACAATATTTTTCAGTCTTTTTATTCCCTTTTTTGTGTAGTTCAATAATTCTTTTGGTCATATGCTTTATGGTTCGTTTGGGAATGTTTACTTATTGTCCTAAGGACCCTTACCATGTCCTTTGGCACTTCTTAATATAAATGATCATTTTAAATGATCATGTGCTATGTTCTATGGTACTAGGCTTAACACTTGGATGCCTAGTACCTAATATGTGAGTTAAGGAATAAAATATTAATTTATCTTAGGGTCTTCGTTGCAGGTACATTTCATTAACAAGTTCATTAATACTTAGAAAAATTTTCTAACACCCTTTAAGACAATATTTTCTAATATTGCACAATATTTTGCTTATTGGGGTATTATATACATATTGGTTAATACCCCTTAGCAAATTTTATATACTATGCCCAATATTTCTCAAAATTGGGCATTGGGATGCCTATGTACCCCCAATACGCATTCCTTCCTGTTGGTCTCTTCACTAGACATGCAATTCTTCAGAAAGTTACATTATCCCCACCCCCCTTAGGAAGATTTATCCCCGAATGAAACTTACAAATAACTTAAAAAAAGAGGGTGACTTTCGAAAGTTACTCTATCATGCTTAAATGTTTCTCTTTTGTGAATATTTGATTCACACTTATTTGGATGATGCATATCATTCAAGCTCATCTGAAACTTCATATTTGAGATTAAGGAATTTCCTTCTCAATCACACTTAACTGAATGCACATCGCAAATCATGCTACACAGAAAACATGCCTATTCTACACAAAAACAGCAACATAAACTGCAACATAACTTTGTTTTAACTCACATAGTGCTATTATAAGACATACGATTAGGTACTTACCACACCAAATCCACTAAAAAACTTAAATTTTGAGTTTCTTAAACATAAACAAGACTTAGGAAGAGTATATCTAACCTCTTAGATAACAGCTTGTTGTCCTTTAGATTTGAACGTAATGACGCCCAACTTAATTTCAAAGGGACTGACCTCTATGCCATATACTTATGTACATACCCCTTCGGCCTTGAAAATGTTTCCTATGGGAGTACTAACGAGAAACGGTTCATGTAAGTTCTCAGGAAGTAAGTCAAATTGATTACCCACAAAAGGAATTACAATAGAAAAGGTAGATCCTAGATCTAATAATGCATAAACAGGAAAGGAGAAGATAAGAAAGTTACCATTATCCACATCCGTGGAATTCTCTTGTGCCTCTCTTCGTTTCAATGCATAAACCGGTTTCTCGTGGGGGATTCTAATACAATATTTTGCGTGGCTAAGCATTTGCCTTGGATTGTTGTATATGAGCCACGCCCTTCTCATTTTAGCCAAACTTATTTGGAAACTGCAGCCTTACTACCCTGTTTCTATAGTGTATTAAAGCATAACACTTATGAAGCAAATCTATATCTAAGCCATATTATGGAGTGGGTATGTAGACAATGTATCCTCCTCCTCATCATCAATACTCATAAAAGGCTTTTAGACATTATCATGCATTCACCTGCATGTGAACAACCACACTCACCACACAACTATCGTCCATGTAGGGCATTTCCATTAAGGCCTCTTCTATGGAAAGCCAGATATGAGCTTGGCGCCTTAGACAACTTGGCCATTCTAATTAGTTTGTCTATTCTTCTACGCATTCACACAATAAGGAAGATAGATACTTATATGGACACGAAGAGTCAAAACTCTAGATAGAACGATAAAGAGTAGAAAAAGGGAGAATTTCCGATCATCGTGTAGTCTGTAAGTCATAATTATGGCGCGCTTCACAACCATAAGTAAGAAACTACGTAACGTTATTTTGTTTAGCTTTAGTTCCTAGGTACATCAATCTCATGCTCAGGTACCAAGAGTTTCACAATCGGATTCTGCAATCTGGATTACAACATGCATTGTTGACCTCTCAAAGGTCGCAGACAAGCCTCACCTTGAATTCATCACCTTCATATGGTTATTTTTAGCGGAAACTTTAAAACTTTTTAACGTATAAAGTATACATATACTTCATAAATTTATTTCATGAATTCATTATATACTAAGCTCAACATAAATGTAACAACCAACTATCATAAGAGTAAATTTGAAATAGAATAAGAATATATCATAAGTACGTTTGCTAAACACAGCCTTATTACAAAAGCTTCAAAATGAAATTCCAAAAAAAAAAAATTAGGGACAAAATCCACTAGATTTTTCTTAAACTAAGAATAGGCTAAATCTGTAGCATCCTCAAAATCATGAGGACCGACCAAATGGTTTGGAGAAACGCTAAAGACCAAACCGCTGCAAGTGTCGTCAATCTGTCCTCTTACCTGCACCTATAAAAATAGTAAATAGTTACGGGTTAGTACACCACTTTTAATAAGTATGGCTTCATGCACACATACACATAAAGATATGTATGATCAATGAATGCTCTTACTAAGCAACATGCCATTTGTGGAAAGTCTAGTCATTTGACTTTACTAATTCGTTAGTTGTGTATTGTGGTATGAATATGATGTATTTTAATCCATTCAAATCACAGACCTTATTTTATATATGATTACAAAACATTAGTATCATCAACATAATTTTAGAACAACTTGGGCGAAGATTTGAGATTTTTGATCCTCTTAGGTCGAGAGCTTCTATTTGTACACTTAGATTATTTTTCAGTATTTTTCTTGTTGTTGTTGTGTAGTTCAATAATTCTTTTGGTTGTATGTTTTACTTACAAGTTCAAGGGTTCATTGTAGTCCCATACCCACAATGAATCGATGCAAGTAATCCAAGGACTAAGGAATTATTTCCCTACCTTATAGTGAGTCATTCTTTAAACTATATATTCATTACCTTTTATAAGAAATTCTCTATTGATCATGCCATTCATCTTATTACTTTCATGTTTTAAATATTATACATTTCATATACATGAGACATTGCAATCGTTTATGTCGCATTAAGAAATTTCAAGTAAGAGCCAAACATACGGGACATTAACCTGAGGGCCTTCTTTAGAAAACACAGAGTATGCTTCATTTATTCATTCGGACTTCGCATTATTCATTTCATTCATTCGTAAGTTTATGTACACATCAACTATACCTAGGATGAAGTTGAAGACTCTCATCGGGATCATGAAGTGCAATGACCGAGAATGACCTAATGTCATTACTTGAATCTGATTTCACCTCCTGATTGTCTTGCACAAACTCTTTCAGTATCGTTCATTTCATTATTTTTCATACTTGGAGGTTGGCCTCATTATTTCTTCGGGGAAATTTAACCTTAACCGACATAGATCATGTGAGCGTCATGAAATCCACTGTCTTCCCGACACCGAAAAGAGGTGGAACCACCGGCCAAAGTGACCCGAACATGATACCGTATATAGGGAGTCGATCCTGCTAGATCCCTATAATGGCAGTATAGGTTCAAAGACTAGGAGATATAAGGAGATACATACTTGTAATTCCAGACAGTCTCATCTCGTGAGAGTTACGTGAACCTCCGCCCTTCCCAAAAGAAGTCATCACCACTCATAGCTAGCCTATCGGTGCTTAATATAACTTCCATTTCATTAAACTCATACGTCATGGAAGCTGGCTTCAAGTATGAGGACATCATAGCTCAATATTTTTTTTCTCATCTAATCATTACTATTAAGTATACATCAGTCTCAATACTTCCATTAGAGTGTACATGAGACTGGTATCTTTATTGTCTTTACACTCTCACATGTGAGTACGTTTTGGTAACATTTACTTAGGCTCATTTGAGATTGCTCTCATTTTTCAAATTAGACTCTTATCATATTGTCACCACATTCATTAGCATTAGCACATTTGCTTTTCATAATTACTCATCCCTTTAAAGTGAATGTTCATTTCATCATATGCCAATGCACTTGGCCAATTAGTGTGTTTCACACTCTTACTTAACCCTTCAACGGTATCACCGTTTAATTACATACATCTTAGTTACTCATCCCTTTTTACATGAATGATCATTTTATTATCTTTTAGTGCTGACTCAAGCATTATGGAAGCTTACAATTAGATTGAGATCTACGTACTCTATTGATTACTAGTCATCTTTAGTTTACATTGATGAAATGTGAATTGATATTTCATATCATTCTTAATTTGCATTGATGAATGTGAATTGTCCTTACATATCATCCTTATGTGTTAATGAGACTAGTTTCACACATTCTAAAACCTTCATTCGTGAGTATTCTTTTAGCAAATTAGCTTTGGTGTAAGTAAGACTTGTCTCACTTTCTTTAATACCCCATTATGGTCACTTACTAAATTTAGACCCCTTTAATTGTGTATTAACTCATGTTACTTACTTAATTTAATGTAGTAGCTTCGTATCACCATTTATGTACGATGAGCACTTCATTCAATGAGTTTCATGTGTTCATCGTTCATTCTAGTGGAGCATGTTGGGAGTTGTCCCAATTAATGTCATGCCCTTGGTTATGGATTCACTGATATTACTTTAGAAGTGCTTAATATATATTTTATACTCGTACTACACAAGAATTGACATATGATTAGTATTGATTTGGGATGTTAGACTCGCAAATTAATTCTTTTTGGCATAAGCCAATTTTACGTATGTTCTGATTTAAATTTCCATATGTATGAAACCTTAGACAATCTTTCAATCATTTACATATGTTCTTAGCCATTAGAATATATTTATGTGGACCAAATAGAGTTAGCCAACTTTATTGGAGCTAGATAGCCAATTTATTCAATATATGATTTCATATATGTCTTTGAGTCACTTCTTAGTTTATGGATTTTAGTGTAACGTTTTAAGAAAATATTGGACAGCATTATATTAACATTTTATGGCTTTATCATCTTCATTAAATCATAACAACAGCAAGTCAACATTCATCCAAAGACACATATTCAGTTAACACTTCATGGACTTAACTTAGCATATTATCGATCCTTAATTATCATGATAAGATTAACTTTATGCAATCACAAGTTCTAGGTTCAATCGATACTCATCATTTAAGAGATATACATGTTAATAACAGACATCACCACAGACCAACAACATGACCTCTAACCTATTCAACATTGAAATCGAAAAGGATACTAGGGAAGGGAAGTTCGACGGGAACAACCCTAGTTTTCAAGATATTGTGAATCGTTCGAAGAAAATACTCTTGGAGAATTAATTCTAGGAAATAAAACCATACCTTAATTAGAACTTAATCTACGAAGACCATCTTGAAAGAAAAGTTGGAGAAGCATTGAAATCGACTAGGAGAATTAATGGAATTTTCTGTTTTTCTTTCCTTCGCTTGATTATTGTTTTGCGTCCCTTTTTTTTTAAATCAGTTTGAACGTAATTTCAAGGTTTATGAACTTATATTGAATTATACAACTTAGGTTTAATAAGTTTAATTAATAAACAAATTAATGAATTACCAAAATGCCCCTCCTAATTTGACTAAACATAGGAGAACATAACACTTAGTCAAATCTTGAAATTGGTGTTGACTATGGTTTTGGTCAACATTTTGACTTTATATTAATTAATTAAATCCTTAATTTAATTAATTTAGGTACCTAGGGTACGTACTAAAGTACTCAGGCATTGGAACCAAATTAACCCTTTTGAACAATCCTAGGGTAAGTACTAGGATGTTTCTTGAGTTGTACTAGGTCAGTGTAAGAACTTCGTTTTGATCATTTAAACTAATTAATTGAATTTCTAATTTAATTAATTAGGTGACCTAAGTTAATTACGAATGTACCCTTTAGTCGTTAGGACCATAACTAATCCTTTGAACCATCCTAGGTTAGGTACTACGTTGTCTTTTTCTTGTTTTAACCGAAATCTGGAAATTGCCTTGTGATTTCGGTTTTGCCCCTTTAAATTAGTTAATTAAGTTGATAAATTAATTAATTAATTATCGTAGGTCGATTTCTAAAGTATCCCTATGTTTGTAGGACCATAAAAAACCTTTATGACCATACTAGGTTAGGTACTAGGTTGTCTCTTTAACTAGTACTAGGTTAGTGTCCACCCGGTTTTGGTCCTAGGTTGTCGGCTGAACTAATGGGTCCAACTCTGTTAGTACTAGGTTAAGTATTAATTTAGGGAGTAGGTTAGAGTATATAATTTGTAGGGAGGTTAGACACCACATGGAGTGGTCCCTTGTGCACGTTTTCCCCCCTAACTACCCTAATTGAATTTGGTTAGGTTTGTCCCCTCCTTTTGCAGCTTCTTCACATGTCTTGCACATGGGTTGGTTGTACTTTTCTTACTAACTATTATTTATGATTCATTTGCGAATGTTTACTTATTGTCCCAAGGACCCTCACCAAGTCCTTGGGCACTGCTTAATATACGTAATCATTTTAATTGATGATGTGCTATGATGTGCTATGTGCTATGGTACTAGGCTTGCCACTTGGATGCGTAGTACCTAATTTGTGAGTTAAGGAATAAAATATTAATTTAGCTTAGGGTCTTCATTGAAGGTAGATTTCCTTGACAATCTCATTAATAATTAGAAAAATTAGCTAACACCCTTTAAGCCAGTATTTTCTAATGTGGCCCAATATTTTTCTTATTTGGGCATTATATTGAAATTGGCTAATACCACTTAGCCAATTTTCTCTACTATGCCCAATATTTCTCGATATTGGGCATTGAGATGCCTATGTACTCCCAATACGCATTCTTAAAGACCTATTAGGCTCTTCACTAGACATGCAATTTTCCGGATTGTTACAGAGGAGAAAGTGATGGAGTTCATCAATAATCGTCATGGTGGGAAGAGTGTCCATGAGTAATCTCTGGAATTCATTACTTTGTCTAAATATTCTCCTTTTTGGTCTCCGATCCTATAGACAAAATGAGCGGTTTGGTGATGGGGTTGTCATAGGACATACAAGAGGAGTGAAAATCGGCCGTTCTACATGACAACATGAACATTTCCCGTCTTATGGTTTATGCAAGAAGGGTTGAGGAGGCAAGATCTAAGTGAAAAAGTAGAGATGCTATGAGGGCAAGGAAATTTGATGGAGGTTCTTCTAAGAATAGGCTTGAGATATAAGACAAGCCTAAATTAAAGAAGCGGGTTTCAAATCAAGTCCCTTCCAAATTCCCAAGAGCTAGTGTTGATATTGTGTCTAACCATAAATTCAATAGGGGAAAAGATACCAATTCAACAAGTGAGAAGCCAACTGGTGGAAAGTGTCTTAAAAAACAATATGTTGATTGCCTTAAGGGGACGGATAATTGCTTTAGTTATGGCAAGAGTGGATAATTTCTTTAGTTGTGGCAAGAGTGGTCACAAGATGAGATATTGTCCAAACTTGAAGTCAAGACAACGGTAGTGTCCAAGCTCAAGCAAGTGGTTCTAGTGATGCTCCAAAGAAGAACCGCTTCTATGCTCTCCGCTCTAGGAGTGAGCAAGAGTCCTCTCCCGATGTGTTGACCGGTATGCTAAAAGTTTTCTCTCTTTATGTATATGCCTTACTTGATCCCGGTGCTACTTTATCATTTATTACACACCTAATAGTTAAAATATTTGAAATTTTACCCAATATATTGCATGAGCCTTTTCTAGTGACTACTCTCGTGGAAGAGTCCGTTGTTGCTAAAAGAATCTATGAAAATTTTCCTATTTATTGCCCAATATAGTTTCTAATGTAGATCTAATAGAACTAGATACTATTGATTGTAGGACAAGAGTGGTGAGGTTTAATTTCCCAAATGAACTCGTTGTTGACTGGAAGGGTGGGAATTAAATTCCTAGAGGTCGCTTCATATCTTGTCTAAAAGCATGCAAAATGATCTCAATGGGTTGTCTTTATCACATAGTAAGAGTCCAAGATTTAGATTCCGAAATTCCTCCTATTGAGTCGGTCCCCGTAGTGAGTGAATTTCCGAAGGTTTTTCCCAATGACCTTTCCGGTATTCCTCCCGAACAGGAAATTGATTTTGGTATCGATTTTGCTACTGGTAATGAATCCCATTTCAATCCCTCCATATAGGATGGCTCCGGCCGAATTGAAAGAGTTGAAGGCTCAACTCAAGGATTACTGGATAAGGGTTTTATAAGTCCTAGTATATCTCCATGGGGTTCTCTAGTGTTAATTTGTCGAAAAGAAAGATTGGTCTTATATAAAGTGTATAAACTACCATAAACTCAACAAAATTACTATCAAGAATAAGTATCCTCTTCTATTGATTGAAGATTTTTTTTATCAACTCCAAGGGCAAGTTACTTTTCAAAGATAGATTTTAGAACAGGGTATCATCCAACTTAGAGTGAGAGGTGAGGATGTCCCACAGACAGCCTTTCTTAATAAGTATGGGCATTATGAGCTCTTGATAATATTTTCTTGTCTCACTAATGCTCCAAAAGATGTTTATCGACCTAATGAATAGGATGTTTTGAAATTACCTAGATTCATTCGTCATAGTGTTTATTGGTGAAATCTTTGTATATTCAAAGAATAAGGATGATCATATGGGTAATTTTCGGGTAGTGTTGCAAACTCTTAAAGAACATAAATCGTATGCCAAATATGGTAAGTGTGAGTTTTGGTTGAGGTCAGTGACTTTTATTGGGCACATCATCTCTACTGAGGGATATGAGGTAGACCCAAAGAAAACCAAAGCGGTGAAAAACTGCCCTAGGCCATTCATTTTGACAGACATTAGATGTTCTTTGGGTTTAGCGGGTTACTATCTCAGGTTCGTGGATGGGTTCGCGTCCATTGCGTCTCCTTTGACTACTTTGACCCAAAATAGTAAAAGTTTGAGTGGTCGAAGGCATTTGAGAAGACCTTCCGATTGTTGAAAGATAGGCTTACTTCCGCTCCAATGTTGACTTTACCGGAGGGTACAACGGGTTTGGTGGTATATTGTGACGCATCCTGAGTGGGTTTGGGGTGTGTCCTTATGCATTACAGGAAGGTGATAGCTTATTCCTCTAGGAAATTAAAGGTACATGAGATAAAATACCCCACTCATGACCTTGAATTAGCGGTCGTGGTGTTTGCTTTGAAAATTTGGAGGCATTACTTGTATTGGTTTCATGTTGATGTTTTTACCGATCATAAGAGTCTCCAATATGTGTTTACCCATAATGAATTGAATCTCTGACAAAGAAGGTGGCTTGAGTTGTTGAAAGATAATGATATGAATGTCCTTATCACCCCGGCAAGGCTAATGTCGTCGCGTATGCCCTAATTCGAATGACTATGGGTAGTGTATTCCATCTTGACGAAGCCAAAAAGGACCTAGAAAGGTAAGTACATAGGTTGGCTAAGTTGGGGTGAGGTTGGAGAGTTCTCCGAACGGGGTGCCATAATTAATCATAACACCGAGCCATTTTTTAGTGGCTGGGGTGAAGTCAAAACAACACATTGATTTAGCCTTAATAGAGTTGAAAGAATCGGTTATCGGCAATTTGAATAAATCATTCTTCTTGGGGGGATGGTGTGTTAAGGTACCAAGGGAGATTATGTGTTCCGGATGTGGATAGCGTGAGGGAGCGAATCCTAGAAGAATTACATGGGTCCCGCTACTCAATTCATCCAGGGTAGACAAAAATGTACCATGGTCGAAGGGAGATATATTGGTTAGAAGGTCTAAAACAGGACATAGCGGAGTTTGTCGCTAAGTGTAAAAATTGCCTACAAGTAAAGGATGAACACCTAAAGTCAAGTGGCTTACTACAAGAGATCAAAATTCCTACTTGGAAGTGGGAAGACATAGAGATTGACTTTGTAGTAGGTTTACCTCGGACTCAAAAGTCCCATGATTCCATATGGGTGGTTGTGGATCGATTGACTAAGTCCGCTCGCTTTATTCCCGTTAAGTCTTCATATTCGGCGGAGGATTATGCAAGAATCTTCCTAGATGAGATTTTATGCCACCATGACATTCCGTGATCCATTATATCATATCGGGCCACACAATACACATCTAGAGTTTTGAGGTCGTTCCAAAAAGGGTTAGGTACTACGGTGAAGTTATGCACCGCTTTTCATCCCAAACGGATGGTCAAGCGGAGCGTACGATAGAAACCCTTGAAGATATGCTTGGGGCGTGAATCATTAATTTTAAAGGGAGTTGGGATAGCCACTTAACTTTGGTGGAGTTTTCCTTTAACCATTTCCATGGCTCCCTATGAAGCCTTGTATGGTAGGCGGTAGAGGTCTCCTATTTGATGGTTTTAAGTGGGTGACACATCACTTCTTGGTCCCGACTTGATTTATAAGTCTTTCAAAAAGGTCCATATCATAAGGAACCGGTTGGAAACGGCATATAGTCGGAAAAAGTCTTATGCTAATCATAGGAGAAGGGATTTGGAGTTTGAAGAAGGTTATAAGGTGTATTTGAAAATTTAACCAATGAAAGGGGTGGTTAGATTTAGCAAGAAGGGGATATTGAGTCCTCATTATGTGGGTCCCTATGAAATCTTGCAAAGGGTTGGTATGGTTGCCTACGAATTAAAACTTCCTAGTGAATTGGCTTCGATTCATCCGATTTTTCATGTTTTTATGTTGAAAAAGTGTATCGGTTATCCTGAGTCCATTCTTCCTATTGAGGGTCTTGGTGTCAAGGATAACCTTTCTTATGAGGAAGTTCCAGTTCAAATTCTAGATAGGCAAGTGAAGAAGTTGACGCACAAAGAAGTGGTTTCCATAAAGGTTTAACGGAAAAATCATCTAGTTAAGGGTGCAACATGGGAGGCCAAGACGACATGAAATCCCATTACCTCATATTTTTGAGAATTAAGGTTTTCCTGTCTTTTTAATTATAAAAATATGACTAGAAATTGATGTTTCTTGATTTTGAGGTGAAAATTTGCACATTATGCATTTGTTAAAGAACTTACAGTGAAGTTATTGTAGTATTGCTATTAAAAACTTGAAATCTTGCTTTTTGGTTGTTTTGATTTATGTTGTGCATTTTGATATGGTGAGTTGTCATGAAATTATAGGTAGCATGTTGTTAAGTTGAACTTTGTGCTAATCGACTCATGTATTGTATGTAGAGCTCATAAGTGTTGTGAGAAGGAAATGCCTCATGATAAAGTGTTTTGAGCCTTATGTATAGTAATATGAGTTTTGATATTTGCCTTGTTGAAATTACATGTTCTATGTTGATTTGATATTCTTGATTGGTTGGCCTGCTAGTATTGGGGACTAATGTTCCTAAGAGGGGATAATGTAATACCTTGAAAATCCAAGACTCATTGTAAATCCTAACATAGGTGTCTTAATGTCTAAAAGAATTTTCTAAGTCTATTCTTAATGTATATAGGTCATTTAGGAGACATAAGAACCAAAACGTCAAAAATGTCCGGGAAGATGGTTCAAAGGTATAATAGTGTGACCTAGCCTACTCGACTAAGTTTTAGGAGTCGGAATTGTGGGAACGTTGATGGAAAGGTAACTAATGGGAGTTTGAGTTGGTCCATGGTTTAAAGGTCCGGGTATGACTCTGCAAGGACCAAGAAAGGGCCCTTGAGAAGGACTCCTAGTGTGCATCAAGGGGACAGACGATGGCCTGTGTGTGGATCGAAGGGGCGTTGATGCCACCGTCATCCCACACTTAGGCTGGTGCAGAAGGTCCCTTCACCTGCACAGTTCCTGGAATCATCGAAGGAGTGTGGGGGTGCATGCTACGGTTCGTGTATGTATCGATGGGGCGTCGATGCCACCGTCAGCCAACACTTAGAAAATTTGATAAAAGCCTCGCCTGCATCAAAATGTGATCAAACTTACGGATGTGTAACATGGACCTTCGGTGGACCAATGGTCCGTCGATTGAGGTCTCGTCGATACGGTCTCCAAATTTCTGCACATTTTAAATGAAGTTCATTTAACTAATTAAGTGGTTTAGGGGTTAGTTGGGGATTAAAAGGAGACTAATTAAGTTTATTAATTCCTTCTATAAATACCCTCAACCCTTATTTATCAACACACAACTCCAGGATATGGCTCAAACTTAGTATGTGCATTGGAGGGATAATAGGTCGTTGAGGGGTGATCCGATGACTTGGGAGCTCTTTAAGGCGGCTTTTCTAGATCGGTTCTTCCCTAGAGAGATAAGGGAGGAGAAACTGACGGAGGTCATCAATCTTTGTCAAGGAGGGATGAGTGTCCATGAGTACTCTTTGCAATTCATTTAGTTGTCAAAATATGCTCCTTCTTTAGTCTCCGATCCTAGAGACCAAATGACCCATTTTGTGACGGCACTGTCAGAGGAATTACTAGAGGAGTGCCAATAGGCCATGCTAAATACCAACATGAACATTTTCCGTCTTATGTTTTATGCAAGAAGGGTTGAGGAGGCAAGAGCTAAGTGAAAAACTAGAGATGATAAGAGGGCAAGGTCATTTATGGAGTTACTTCAAAGAATAGGCTTGGGATACAAGACAAGCCTAAATTTTGGAAGCGAGTTTCAAATCAAGTCCCTTCCAAATTCCCAAGAGCTAGTGGTGATAGGGTGTTCAACTCTAAATTCAAGAGGGGAAAATGTACTAAAAACCAAATGAGAAGCGAACCTAGTGGAAAGTGTGGTAAAAAGCACTATGGTGATTGCGTTAACGGTGCGGATAATTGGTTTAGTTGTTGCAAGAGTGGTCACCAGATGAGAGACTGTCCAAACTTGAGTAGTCAAGACACTATTAGTGGCCAAGATCATGCAAGTGGTTCTAGTGATTCTCCAAAGAAGAACTGCTTTTATGCTCTCCGCTCTAGGGCTGAGCAAGAGACCTCTCCCGATGTGGTGACCGGTATGTTGAAAAGTTTCTCTCTTGATGTATATGCGTTACTTGATCCCGACGCTACTTTATCATTTGGTACACCTCTAATAGCTAAAAGGGTTGAAATTTTACCAGATATCCTACGTGACAGTATTTTTTGGGCCCAACACTGGTTGACTTGTTTTCTCAAGATAGTGCCATGTAGGACGAAAAAGGGTAGAAAACTACTCATAAAATAAGTTCAGTGGGATAATAGGACCTTAGTATAATTGTTTCTCTGAAATTTCGGGCATGGGTTGAGGGGTTACTTGTACATTTTCCCTAAATATTATCATAGATAATACATGGTCTATTTCTTGTAATGCAGTCTACCAAACGATCCCTTAATCCAATGTTTCGTTGAAAAGGTAGGGATAACTTATCCTAGGATTAACAATTAGTGCATGAATAAGTAATCCCTCTCTTAGGGAGGTATAGTGATCCTAGGATAAGTTATCTTGGGATAAAAGGGGTAAATTAACAAAAATACCCCCTTAAAATCTCTTTTATGCACCACTTTTAGATTCAAACATATTAACATAATTTTTACAAAATTTATAATAACATTCACAACCTTAATTATTCGTTCTTTTATGATAAACATATTTTTCAATTTAAAAATTATATTTTACCATAAAAAAATTTATTTATGAATACATTATAAGTTGAATTTCTTTGTGTAATTATTATGTTTAGTTATATTTTGATTTCTCTTACAATATCCAAACAACTAGTAGATCGCATAATTTTTATTATATAGCTTATTACTCACTGAGAAATTATATTTTATCTATAACTAAAATTTAGACAACTTTAAAAATAAATTTTCTTTTACATTAATAAACATAAAATGAAATTGAAGTCTTAATTTCAAGCTAAATAAGATGAAATATTATTTTACGAAAAATAAGTAACACATTTTGTTTTAAAGCTAGATAAGATGAAAGATTAATTTTTATGTTAAATAAGATGAAGTTTAATTTCAGAATTAGACGACACAATCATGGAAATGCACACACAAAATATTAAAGATAATTAAGATGAATATTTTATTTTCAAAATGGATAACAAATGGTTGCAAAGAAAATGTAAAAGAAAAAATATACATAAGGTGAGGGTACTTTTTTAAACAAACAACTTATTCTTAAAACTTGTACAATGAATATTTATTTGAATATGACAAACACAACAAGCAATAAAAACTAATTCCAACATAACTTAACGTAACATAACTAATACCAACATAGCTAGATTGAAACCATACGACCCCTAAAAACTGATCATTTCTTTTGTACCAAAATTTTTAGTGCCTTTATTTATCGGACATAATATGGAATGTTAAATGATATCATAAACTTGTAATTTAATACGATTTAGGAGTTATGATTATCAAAATTTATGGGAGTAACGAAATTAAAAACAATTAATTTTTATGTGAAAACATTTCAATAAATGGAGTGGTAATTGTCGCATTAATTTTTTACAATAATAAAAAAAAAAAAATTAGAAAAAATTGACATATAAGTGAGCAAAAGAAATATCATAGAAACCTTCACCATTGAGAGGTGCCTAAGAGTATTCATTTATGTAGCTATTTATTACATGAAGTTGAGGTTCAATTGACAAATACATCGATCTTTTGGGATCTTTTAACTTCTCTAATATGACAAGAAAAAGTTATTTCTTTGTCCGCAATGGGTATTATAACGAACTCAAGTTACATTGGCCCATAAAAAATAAACTTGATTCATTTTAATAACGAGGGTAACAATGAAATATTTTTATCATAAAGTAAATTTTGTTCAAATCATATAATCTTGGGTCAAATTTGGTCAAACTTAATCCACATATATTGATAAATAATTATTTTAAAAATAACTAGATTTAAAAAATTAGATGTAAAATATTCGTAATTAGTGACTAATAATATGTTTAGTCAGTGATTGACCCAAGATTTCCGTTTAGGAGGTTGGAATATAAAAGTATCAATTTGTAAATAAGCCTTCAGAAATGGAAATATTGAATTCTTTTGGGTTTAAACCACACTTTAGCACGTTTTTAAAAGTAAAAAAAATAAACTAAAAAAGAACTTCAAAGGTTATAGATAAAATGCTTCAACAGAGACACGAACCATTAATATACAACAGGACTTACCACTGCGCCATCAATTTTTCTTTGTTATTGAGGTAGTTAAAAATATATATCTACACATATACAAAAAATATACCTTATATATACTGTGTAATTTTTTGTCCAGGGGGTTCACGAACCTACCTGGGTCGGCCCGTAGATTTAAAAGTAGTTTTCAACATTTGTAATAAACATCAATGACATAATATATTCGATATTTGTATCAATATTTCATTGTTTTAACGACATTTTCCCTATATGTCGATCGATCAATGACATTTTGCAATAAATGTCATAAGATATTCTACATTTGTATTAAGTGTCTCTATTTTAGCAACAATATTGCTAAAAGTTTCTAAAATCAATGACATTATACTACAAATGACACTATTTTAGTGACATGTTTTCTCAATGTCACTAAAATCAATGACATTTGGCTGTAAATGTCACAATATATTCGAAATTTATGTTAAATGTCTCTATTTAGGCGATATTATTTTTCTAAATGCCACTAAATCCAATGACATATTGCAATAAATATCATATTATATTCTACATTTGTATTAAATATCATCATTTATATGACATTTTCGCTAAATGTCGCTATAACAACAGTTTGCAATAAATATTGTTATTATATATGATATTTTTAGCAAATGTCATCATTTATATGACATTTTTGCTAAATGTCGGTAAGAACAACGACATTTTGCAATAAATGTCATTATCATGGTGACATTTTGGACCAAATGTCATTATATTTGACATATTTGATACCAAATGTGATTATCTTTACGTGATTTGACATCAAATGTCATTGTTTTATGACATTTTTTCCTAAATATCGTGAAATTCATTATTTTACGACATATGTTTTAAATATCACCAACTTAATGTCACCATATATATATTTGTTTTGTAGTGCACTAACCAACATTTTTTACCTGTAAGGTAAATGATTTCTCCAAAACTTGTTATATTTCATTGTTTACACTTGAAATTGCAACATTGAATTTGACCTTTGGTCCCTAAAATGCTTTCATAATTTGTTGCATATAGTTTTGAAAATATACTTGGAATGATGGAATGTGAGTGTGTAGGTAATTTAAATCGAATAAATGTGTTACATGATCTAATTGAGAGTGTTGATTTAGGGTTTTATTTTTTATTTTGTTGAACATTAAATTTTTCATAAATCGAAACCCTACTAATGATGCACGATTAAATAATATATTGAAATGGATGTTTAGATTAAGATTTGTTAGATGATTTGTATAGTAGTAGTGTTGTCTAGAGTTGAAGTCCATACCTGGAGCTGTTCTGGTACATAGACAAAACCGATAGTCCATCCGACTCTAACTTATCCACGGTGTGGCCTACGGTTCATCGTTCCATTGCTAAAACTTTTTGCACATCCGTGGTTCCAACTCCAGACACAACAGAATTGATTGCCTGACTTATTGAGGAGACCAATGGTCCGTAATTCCATCAATTGTACGTACCCACCATATGTCCCAAAATCAGATAGTGCCCAGATTTTTTAAATCTTTTGTCTAATTCCAAAAGGTGTAGTAAAAATTATTCATTGGTCTTTTTGTATTATTTGGGACAACAATTATTCTTTATAGTCATGTCCTGCTCCGAGAGGCATTCCATATCCATTTTAACTGCAATATTGCTTCTTCTTGAAATGTCAATATCACGGGGGTTTCCTAGGACCCTCCAACAGTTGAGCCTATTGTCAATGCCACAGAGCCAAATAGGTGGTGCATTTTAGGTCAGTTTCAGATATATGATGATGGGAAGGTGTTGAATGAACACCGGAAGATGGCTACGACAGTTACAGAGGAGCGCAAGATACATACTGGTAAGGAGTTTGTGTAAATTTAGTTAGGAGATGACTCGGGAGTTTTATGCTGCATATGCAACCACGGTCTGCAATTCAATGTAGTAAAGGATAAAGACACTCGCCAAGCCTTAACTTAAGGCCACATTGGTACGAAAATTCTTTGTTATCATATCATAGGCTACAATACACCATTTTATTTACGGTTAATCCCACATGCTACCGATTGATACAAAAAAGTACACCTAGAGGATCAGTATCATTCAGAATCGGGAATTTCATAGGTATGTCGACCAGAGAGAGCCAATACTTTTATTGATAGCCGGAAAAATAGCTGAAGAGGGCGAAGGCACTAAATGGATAAGGAATATTACATTGCCTATTAAAAAGGCAACTATGAGCATCGCCAAGAAGTTCTTTTGGCATGTGGTTTGTACTAGATTGTCCCCTACTCAGATATACAATGTTGTTACTTGAGACATGGCCGTGATAATAGAAGCTATTATGGCGAGGTTGGAGACTGATTTCTCCCATATTCTTATCACCGAGATCCATGAGAGGGCTTTTAAGACAACCAATTTTCTTCCTTTTGCATGTAAGATATTCCATCTATGTAGGGGGCTTCAGTTCCTATTTGTCAATGTGACACGTTGCTTGAGGTGACAAAGTCTCTGGACATCGGCCTCGTTCATGATGATGTCAATCTTGCTGCACCATGGAGGACCCACATGTTGAACTATCGCCCTTAGGGTCTTATCTTTCTGTTTATGTGGATCTTATCAAGGGTGATTAAACTACTATTCATGCCCGTACAACAAACACCCACGCTCCCCGCTCCTCTGCCACCAGCCAGGCTGCAAGCTCATCCAACAGCTCTCACCCTTAAGGGTACACTCTAGTTCCTTAAGCCAAGTTCAGATGTTAGATATTGCCAGTCTTCTGCAGCATATGAAGCCATGGATGCAACAATATATGGATAAGCCTGATTCTAGGATAGAGAACATTATGGACAAAAAGATTTAAGCAATGCATAAGTGACTTGATGCATTTGAGTTAAGAATCTTAGGAAGGTCGGTGCACACCTTAGATGTGACAACTCTCCTAACGAAGTTGGATAGTCTCCGTGCTGATATTGTTTCTCTTCTAGACGTTACTGAGACCATACTAGAGGCTTCTCCTACACCGGAGGAGCATGAGGTGGTGATGACTTCACTTTTTGGTGAAACTATGCCACCACAAGACCCTTTTTGTGCTGTTGGGAAGATCCACCATGATGATCACACTTCTGACACTACGGGTGACCCATGATTGAGATATAAGGAGAGAAAACAATTGGAGAAAACCTAGAGGTTGTCGATCTTTAATGAGGTGATGAGGCAGCAGCGGGCCTCTAAGATAGATGTTTGACCATATAGTTCGAGGAGGACTAGTATTTTTTTCCCATTGTTAGTGAGGAAAATACTGACAAGTTTTCTTTAGCCTATACTTTCCTTCTCTCTTTTTTGTTCATTACTCAATACACACTTTGGACTCATTTAGGGTTATATATTGATATATTTAGTATCCTCAAATGCTTTTTTGTCTCAATAATTGATGGAAAACCTAAAGTTTCAGGTATTTAGACTTGGAGACAAAGCATGGACAACATTGAGAAAAAACCCAAAAGGAACTTTAAAGAACGAAGAAAAGACGACTTATGGATAACCTAATCCATTCGGGGAGTTTCCAAATAGACTAATCCTTGACTAATATTATTGTGTGTTGAGGCCTGGAGGAGAATATTATGTCAACTTTTAAAAGTAGCAACCAACGTGTTGCCGAACAGTTCCCTGAAGCAATATTACATCACCCAATGTTACAGAACGCGATGATTTTGAAATCAAAAGCAAGACGGCGATGAAATATACCAAAGGGAGGAAGACCAAGTTGACTGTCGATCCGAACATATTAGGTCGAGTGATCCTTCGCAACACGATCTTTGGAGATCCCAATGTTTCCAACTCCATGAATATGGAAGTGGTTCTTTATGAATGTTCATCATTGACATGTATAAAGAAATTTTTGTCATACCCAATTGATAGAAACACATTTTGGTATCAATTTCTATCTTTTTACCACGCTTAGCTAAGTCCCAAATTCTTGGGGTGTGATTATGTGAATATGAGTTTAATTTAGTGTTGGGTCATGCTAGTTAATAGTTAATTTGGTTTTTAAATGTAAATTCATTCAATAGTTGTGAATGAAATTAATGGTATTGAGGTTGCAAATATGATTTCATCTGGGTGTATTTGGCTTGCTCGAGATGGAGGTGTTAAGAACAAACTAGTGAATTGATAGCCGGTGGTTATTGGATTTTCGTGGGTTTAGCTTGAGAGAGTGAATCCTAAGGCCTCTCCCTCATATTTAGCTAGATTGAGTGAATGAGCTAAGGCAAAGATTGGGCGTAATTACGCTTTATTAATGTTCCAGAGAAACTAAATTTGATTCGTGGTAAATTGCTCGAAGTAGAATTTACCTCCACTAAAGTGTATGTTAGTTGCAAATTGACAATATTTACTATACATAGCATGTACCTCGTTGCTTATTTTAGCTCATATTCCAGTCACATCCCAAAGAATCTCGTCTCCATATTTGTATCTCAATTATTTTGTTGCTTTTAGTAGATAATTAGTTAAAACTCCCCTTTGATATTTGAAAATTCTGTCACTCCTTGAATTTAATATGTTTTTACTTGTTAATGTCTTTTAGCTATGACTAATTTGAACTAATTTGTACTTGGGCGTTAATTATTTAAAACTGGCCCTTTGGGACTTGAGTCCAACCCTTGGTTGGGTTATTATAGTTACTAACGATCCTTGACACTTAGAATTTTATGAAGTGTCTTCGAAACGTTATTAATTATTCGTTGAGGGAAATTGCACAATATTTTGTTGGGGTGGCACAATATTTTGTTGTGAGTCATGTCGTGAAGTATGAGTAACCCAACTCATAATACTCCCTTTGTGTTTTCTTGATCGTGTTCTTATTCTTCAAAGGACTCTTATTAATTTTATTTTGGAACCAACAATTTTATTATTTCATATGTAGAAGTACAAGAATTAAAGCATGATGGCATAAGACCATGAATATTATATTTGTCAAATTTTTAGGAATGTGCTAGATATAGGCTAAATGAGTTTAATGTGTTTGATCTTCATATGACATGATAGAACTAGTATGATAGCATGAATTAATCTAAAACTTCAACTGGGTAATTAAACAATCCAATAAAAAAAGAATGTGCCAAGTGTGTGGGAGTAAAAGTTCAAGGTTCATTCAATATGTGTGAATGTGGAACTTATCCCGTTGGTCTTGCTAAGATAATCTAGGCGATAAGTTGGGAAATGATCATAGGCCATTTTCTGATAGGTCCTCTTAAGCCTTAAAGTCAACCAAAAGTAATAAATTCTCCTCTTTGATCCAAATATTTGAGCCTGATGAATATCACTTCTTTCAATTCATATGTATCACCTTCCCTAAAGAGATTGTTATGGCCCTGGTCCATCCTTCGACATGTGCACCTTAACATAGGCCAAAAGCCTAAATTGAGGGTGACTAATATACAAGTTTCCTTAATATTGGCCCTATTCAAACATCGCATATTGTGCACCAATACTTATGAATAATACAAAAGTTGGGGTGGTAGTGAAAAAGGAAACCGAAAGATACGTTATGAAAAGAGTCGTTTATAAGGAAGAAAAGAATGTGACTATAGCCAACAGAAACAAAAAGAAGATTGATAATGATGCTGAAAAAAATAAAGAAAGATGAAATTAAAAAAAAGTAAGAAAAGGTCAAAAACAAGAGCGATGAATTCAAAGTTACACTATTGATGAAGAATAAATTAAAAAAATATCAGGAATTGGTTTCGAGAAGAGGTAAAAAGTTGACATAGTATAAAGAAGGATGTAAAAGTTACTAAAAGTGCCCAAATGTCTCCCACCTGACCCTCAGCCTACGTTAGAAGCTAAGAAAGTCATATGGTGATCCTATTGACTAGTTTGGAGAGTCTTTGCCTGAAAATAAGGGCAAATTTTTGGTGTTGAGCACTAAATGTACTTGAAATCACTTTTTAGAGTGAGTGTGGAGTTAATCCTAAAACCTTAATTAAGATTTGTTGTGTGAAAAAGGATTTGTTTTGAAGTGACGGAACTAGTTGTATGTTGGAGAGTTGGTACCTTGGTGATTGTTAAAAGTTGAATGTTGTGATGTCTATTTGGTCTATCAATATAAATTTTTGGTCCACATGAGTTAGCTTGTTGAGTCTAGATGAAAAGATTTTCACTTAGTGATGGAATTTATTAAGAAAGTCATATGGTTTCTTAAGTTTATATGTTTTGTTTTACATAAGTATCGCCGAGTGTATTAGTGTGTCACTTGAGGACAAAATAAGTTTATGAGGGTGTTGATATATCGTGAGTTTACAGTATTATTGATGCACTTCACTTACATTTTTTGTGTGTCGTGGGCTAGTGTTTTATTAGAAATAACTATTTTTATGTATTTCTTGCACGAAAGAGGCTTGGATAAAGTTGATGAAGATATGGACTGAAAAATAGAGAAGTGGCCAATGACGGAGCTAACAACGGATCGTGGGTAACGTTATTGGCCGTAGATGGGAAGTCGTACATCTTTGTAAGAAGGATATTTTTCCGTACTCCAACAATGGAGTGATAGGACAGACTCTAGTTCAATCTATTGATCGTAGTGGAGCCTTTTTTTGAATGCCCAGATATATTGCAGTGGTGTGGAACAATGGATAACGACCTATGAGTCATAGGTCAACCCACAGTTCATATGTCTATTCGTCCATAGAAATGGTGTGTGAAGCAGTTCTTTCCTTATTTTGTTTCCTACTGCGTTGGGATTTGTTTTCTGTAAATATTAGTTATATTTCTAATTTTTGGGAGTTAAACATTATTGTAGGATATTAGTTTTTTGTCTTTTTGGGTATTATTTTACAAAACTTTTAGATGTTGAATTTTCAGAAGTTGGTTTATACAATTTTGACTTTGAATTCAAGATTCCATGTTTCATATATTCAAATGGTAATTTTGTGAATTCATTTAACCTAATTATGAATTATGAACTGTCAATCATGAGTAGCTAAATCCACGACTAGGGTTGAGGAAATTATAAACAATGAACAATGTATGAATAATAATATAGTAATTCTTTAATAGTGTTGATGCATGTATTGTTAATCCTTTCATTCAAAAGTCGTTTTAACGGTTGCAAAAGCTATGAATCACCTTGGTCCTACTTGCCTTATCAAGGGGGTAACAAATGATAAAAGGATTAAACCATAGATATTTAGTGGATTATGTCTAATAGTCTAATTTAAATTGAAGTGACGGTGAAAACTAAACTAAATTCACATGATGACTAATTTTGAGTAAGAGTAAGGGATAATAAAGTAGACACCCTTAGATGGACCAATATGCGTGGTGAATACCCTACTTGGAGGTCCAATAACTTAGTTATACAAAAGTTACCAACCTTTCATGCCAATCACTAGGATAGGATTACTGTTATTAGTTTTACTGGGTTAAGATATTGTGGGGAATACATTTACCCTAGCTTCTATCGTACATGAACAACTCAAATTGTGAATCTTGTTTACTTGTTCTTTAAGCTTTCAAATCAACAATTTGTTATGTTAATTTTTTTTAAAAAAAACAACGTTTACTTTTCTAGGATGTAGTTTGAGTAAACGGTGATAATTTTTAGTTAAGTTGAAGTCTAGACAATATTCCTCCTAATATTGACCCGAACATACAAGTTGGGTTTTTCATATGACAACAACCATTTATACTTTATTATGAAGGTATATTTGGGCTCTATCAACGTCCCTAATGATTATAAATAGGAGAGAAATATTGATAAAACACATACTTCTCCATATGCAATGCATCCGGGAGGTACAAAGATGCACCACACCATCAAACAACATTATTGATGGAATGGTAAGAAGAGAGACATTGCAAAGTTCATTTCAAAATGTTTGTTTTTTTCAACAAGTAAAGGTAGAACATCAAGTACCGGTTGGTTTACTACAACCCTTGTTGATGACGAAATGGAAATGGGAGAGAGTAAAAATGGGCTTTATTTTTTGAATTTCTCACACTCAAAGAAATCATGCTGCAATATGGGTGATTGTAATACCCCGTATAGTAGTAGGCCAACTAGGTCTAAGTGTGAGGGGGAAAAAAGCCAAGGCAAGGGGAAAGAGCCTAGGAAAAGGGGAAAGGCCTAAGCTAAGTGACCAGGATGCCCCAAGCTTTCAAAGCATAACCTCGTCTTAATGTTTAACACCAAAACTGGTGGTGAAGAAAATGGCCCATGATGTGGTCCGTGGTGCTTTGAAAGTGGATTCCTATGGGCTGCCTAAAGTTTTCTTATTACCAAGAACCACTTCACGACCAGTGGAAAGGCTCGTGGTCATTCATTCAAATTTTTGAGGCCATGACATGGTGTCCTACACGCTATACCATGGACCAGGGGTAGGACCACGTCCAGTGGTGAGGACCACGACTCGTGGACTTTTACATGGTACCTGCCACTAGGCTTTCTAGTTAAGGCTATTTTGGAGATTCCAAATCAACATAGATTTAAGTGAGTACGTTACCTAGATATAGTAAACCTATACAAGATATTTGAACCCTTTAACCTCACAAATTTTTTGATTATTTGCAAAACCACTAAAATAATCCCAAAGTTCATCCTCTTAAATAATTCTCTCTATTGAACTTGAAGAAGAAGATAGAGTTTGAAGCTTGGTCAATATCAAGGCACCCAATCTCCGAACTTTTAAGGGAATTGTGACTAAGGTAAGGTAGAATTTCATCCATCGATTTTTTCCATTCATGTAGTTCCCTAGTTTTCCGCAATTGTGAATATAAAATGCACAATTTTAGTTAGGGTTTCTTCAACAATCATGTGGGTATGTATGTATGTTGATCCAAATGAGTGGATAATGATTGTTAATGGTTGAATTGTTATTAAATCATATTTTTAAGATGAAATAGTATATTTACATTCCTAACCCATGATTGGAAAGATATAATTGATGTAAGTGGGTTTCGGTGCCTTGAAGGGGGAAATTGATATGGCACTCTCGTAGTACAACCGGCGTACTCGACCTCATGGAGGTCTTAGACAAGCTTTTTTGTATCGTTAATTGCATATAGATAGTGAAAAGTAGTGCGGCGTTAAAACTTTTCATAAACATATTCATAGTCATTAAAATCTATTTTATATATAACTCATAGGAAAATACTAAGTCTCATTTCATCAAATCTTAGACATAAGAGTACTTTGGACACGAGCCATACACAATACAAATATAAAAATACTTAAATCTATTGCAATAGTTCAATATGAGACGTAAAATACATCTAAGCCCTCAAGTCAAATAAGAACATAATTTAACTTCACGTAAATGATGCTACGACCCAAGTGTTGCTTCCCAAATGTTCCTCACCTGCCAACCACTATAGAGATAGATAAAAGCACGAAATTAGTACAACCACATTTCTAAGTATGAGATAATGCAGTAATATCATGAAAACGGACATTTATTGGAAATATGCATCTTTTTATTTAAATATCATAAAATAATCATTACAATAACATTTAACACCTTAAAATCACATAAGAAATAATTTAGACCATTTATCATATTTTTAGAATCACATATGAAGTTTGTTAGCTTTACTCTGGAGACCTTCTAGCATGTAATCCTCTCACTTAAAGCTATCCTAAAACACACTAAATCAACCCAAAGAGAGATCTCGCATAAACCCTTTTTAAGCATGCCTAAATGATCCTCATGACTACTCATAATGATACACATATACAGTTACAAGACACCAAACATATAACATGTATAACACGACATTCTCCTTACCATGTCTATCAAAAGACTTACTTAAGTACTCCTAGAAGAGAATGGTCATACCCTCTCTTCAAGGTTACCTAAATAATCCTTAAGACTATCTAAGTTTAGATCATGCCTTATGAATCAACTAACTTCCCTAACTCCAGTCATTCTCAATACTTCCCTAGATAAGACATGAAGGAAATGATCCTTTATTACCTCCTCACACTTTAACTAAGGAATCTTTAAGTAACTATATATTAGGCACTCATTCATTTACATGCTTTCTAACATAAGTCATTATTTCATTAGTCATTAAGAGACATTCATCAAATAGAGGACATTCATGTAGTGGTCCTTGACAAGACTAGGGACTTCAAGTAACACTAGCCTATTGTGCAATGTCTAGATAGTGTCCCACACCATCACCTAAACTTCATACAAATTTTCTTAGACCAGTAACTATCCCACATGATGAGTATAGCAAACAACCAACATAGACCATGATAGCTAGATGTGGAATCCGGATTTCTAACCTACTTTAATGAGGGTATTCTTCTTGCCAATGGTAGAACTAGGACACATCCCATGTAGGCACATGGTTAAGCAATATGAAGGGCATGCTTTATACTCTTGTCTCATCTTTTAAATGGATCTACTTCCCCTATCATACTCACTCGGTACTAGACTTTGTTCTCGTTGAGTAATTTACATTAAAGGTTCATATAAAAGTGTTCCATATCTAGTTCATAACCCAATTACATTTACCCAACTAAAGAGGTCCACTAGGGCTACCTTACAATGGAAACAAGAATCTCATAGTGACTTTCCTATGTATTGATATGATGTCGTTCCAGCCAACCAACCTTAAGTCTATCATTCATTTACTTTAAGGATACCATTATGACTTTCGACTTCAACATTAATAACCTTATCGCTAGATTCAATATTTCACATAAAGGACCCTATTAAAATAATTTAAGGTATCATGTCATTCATACATACAATACTAAGAGGCATTAGCAGCCTAAGTCAAGACAACTTATATTCACATTCATACAGGCATTAAGTAAGGGACACAAGTCAACCAAGAAAAGACACAACATACTGCACTTTAACACTTATTACATGTCATTCTAGGAGCACATAGAAATAATCATTATCATATTTATGTAATCCTATACACTACCAAATCATCATCAATGTGATCATCATAGACTCATATATTCAAGTAGGAATAACCATGCATCAACCCTAAGACTATACACATAAAGACATAGTTATAGTCTAACATGATCACCTCAATAGCATCAATAGAAGAACACATATACTTTCACATTACATACCATGTAAATATATATTATAAAACTTCACATAATCAAATACACATATAATCATAATACTTCCAATAGTGCCGGTAAGGCTATGATCATCGTAATACATAAAGTAACGCCGACAAGGCCATATCAATTGCAAGTACAGCACACAACACTGCCACCATAAAGGTACCATACCAATCACAACAAAATTGAAGTCTAATTAAAATAAAATAATGGGAATTATGGCAGAGTACCACCACTCATCATCAACACTTCAATCCAATGCTTCATCAAATTCAATATCATAAGACCGTTACCCATGGCCGTGAACATCAATTAAATATAAAAAATATGATACTCAATGAAACTAGTTCAAGTAAATATAGATTAATAAATATAAAAAACCTAGATATCAATTCAATACATTTATTACATCAATCAATAGCCCGTGGAAACTACACTAGAATTCATAACCTTTAAGTCGAAATCACTTAACCCATAAAGTAGTCAATAACTAGGGTTCATCAATTACATGAGTTCATAAGTTAACTGAATAAAAATAATCTAATTAACAACAATTCAATCAATATGCAATGCTTAAAAACCTTTAATTTAGGAACCCATGGATAGGACATGAAGTTGGACGATTCAACATTGAAAACATTAGAAAATTTCATTGAATGTTGGGCTCATTGATGAATATATAATGCTCCTTAAGAAACCGGCAAACTTCTAGACCTTTGGTGAATTAACCAATTCACCCTTCACTTAAGAGGGAACCTGTGCAGGAAGGCAGCCTCAAAGACATATGACCAACGATGGCCTGTCCCTTGACCAACGGACCGTCTTGTTGGTCCGTGGTTTGGGACTGAGGCTTGTCTTATATATTCTCCTTCCCCACTCCTATGTTTCCACCAATGACCCCTCTCCTATGGGCCGTCAACTGACCCACTAGGCATCGATTGACTCTGTAGGTTGGGCTGTCTTGTACTGTCTTGGCTCAATGAAAAGGGCTATTTCTTAAGGACCCTTGGATGGTCCTTCGGAATGATTGTCGGAGATTTCCAACACAAACATTCCCATTTACGATGTTAGGACCTATCCAATGAATTTCATACAAAACGAACACGTAAAACTCAACGAAAGATGTCAAGACACACTATGTCATTTTAAGGAATGTCTTTTGAACATCATGGATGTTCTTGGACGTTTGACCTCCAAAGTTCACGAAACATTACACATTGCATATATACACCATAATAACTCATTAAGGACCTTATAACCTCATGAATCAAATATAAACACATAAAACCATATATGAGTCACATAGGTGACTTAGTTGTCGAATGTGTTGGTCGTCCCTTGACATTTGACTCCCAATACACCTAAACTCTTAGACATTGAGTAAATACCACATTATAGACTATTTTTAGGACCTTCGACCATAATGAAAACCATGTTATGCTCTACTTCACCTAAGTCATTTCCGAGGTATTACTGGATCATAGACTTTAAAAGTTAAGCCTCTGACCAAAATGACTCCCCAGAAGGATGCCCCTTTAATCAATCGACGTCCAGTAGTTTGGTGGTCATCATTTTTCCTTCAATTTTCCTTCAGGTTTCGGCCTAAGTAAGGGTTATTTGGGAAAATCACCAAAAGTCCTAATTATGTCCTAGAGGGTTATTCAGGGTTATTTATTGTATTTTTAATTAAGTAAACTCTAAAGCCTATACTAAGACTTCATTATATAAATTTCAAGCCCCAAGAGAAAAATAAATTCTCTCCAAAACTCCATGGACGCTTGATGTCAAGTTGAAGCTAGGATTAAAGTTCTTTAATTATTTTGTAAGGACCCAAAATGAATTAGGTAGAAATAGAGTCTAACATGTGTTTAAATGACGTTTAAAGGTACAAAAAGGTCATATATAGTGTTTAGGTGAAGTGTATAAAGTTTGAGAGAGTCTTGAGATGAAACGTCCTAGAACGTCCAATGACGTTTGAAAGTTAACCTTGAGATGTGCTAGCGTGCCTTAGTGTGTTTCATGAGGTTTTAAGTTGTGTTTAGGGATCAAATTTATAGGTAGGGTTACTAATATTTAGAAGGAAGTATTTTGGGTGTAAAATTCCGGGAACAACTCTCCAAGGACCCACCTAAGGGTCATTAAAGAGGACCCAAATTGAGAGAAGAATTTGTCAAAACCAGTCCCAACCAACGAGGGGCATCAAGGGAGTGTAGGTCCATCGACACCCCATCGATGGTTGGTGTTGATTGAAAATTCGTATCATAGAGAAATACCCAATTGAGGACTCTCTAAATTAGATGAAGGTTGCTAGTACAGCCCGTCGTCTGGTCAATGCGCCGTAGGTGGCCCAACAGTCGATGTAGTCTGCAATTCGCGCAGTTCGCTCTAATGTGGTGGGGTGAATTTGGAAATTCATCCCACGTCCAAATTATTATATGGGTGGTTATTTTAGGTTTTTTATGACTATAAAAACAATAAAAAAAAAACCCTTTAGACTCTTCAATACAAATCAAAACATCTCTCTCACAATAGAACTCTCAAGAGCACCATTGAAGAAGAAGAAAGAGAATTGGGAAGAAGCTTAGGACGATTTATATAAAGATTCATGGTAGGATTAAGAATCTAATCTAATGTATGTGAATCTTATTCATCCATTTATTCTTTCATCCATGGAGTGCCCCTAGTTTCCTTCAATTGTGAATCGAAAGAACACCAAATAAGTGAGAGTTCTGATTGCGTTGTGGGTAAGGGGTGTTTCTAATCCCAATAGAGTGGGTAAAATTGACTTATGTTCATGTTATGTTTATATAATTTTTCATGGAGTTTTCATGATTAATTATAGTAATTGAACTTTAAAGTATTCATGGTCATTTTAGGTCATTAGAGGCTAGGTGAAGGTTTTATGTTAATCTTCTTTATTTAACTATATTCTATACTATTTTATCATGATTCAATCACATATATATGAATAGAACTAGAGATAATTTTTTAAGGGTGATATTGACCAAGGATGTTAGAATTGAACCCATGTGATCATGTATGACTAGAGTTGCCTTCTAATGATCTAATTGAATAGATTAACATGAAATTGAGAAAGAAGGACTAATTATAGTAATAGTTTGTAGGGCTTATGAACATTGCTTTTAGGGATATGGATGTAAATTCTTTATTAATATGATTGTGATGATGTTACCTTTCTCTTCTACACCTAGACATGAACATGATTAGAAGAAGCAAGTTCTCACATAAAGGGACCCTAGGTTGACTTAAGAATATAAAATGAATAAATGTATGGTAGACTAAGGTTAGCTTGAAGTTGAGTTGTATGATCACTTCTTGTGTGGTAGAATAGGTGAGACAACACCAAGGACAAGGTAGATTGAGTTGAAGTACTTATCAGATCTACATCTCAAGGGTAGCTTGGTATAGTGAATGTCATGGAGGCTTGAGTTGAAAAACTCATGGTCGCTTGAGATATTGAATGTTTCGAATATTGGGTTATATTACTCAAGGTAGCTTGAGGTGAGGAACCTCATGCTACCTTGACTTGGTTTGGCCAAAACCATTTCATTGTAGCTTTAGGAGAAAGGCCTGTACTTTTTAAATGTTAGGTTAACTGACATGCAAGGTGCACTTTGTAGTATCTTGATTTTCATGTAAGGTGTATTTTATGAAATAACTTGGGATATGTTTTTCATATTAGCTTAGGGTCAAAGATTAATGTTCTCCTATAATCAGTTGTCATCTACATGATTGGTAGCATGGGGTTAGGATGATTGTGTTCTTATTTAGTTAGCTTGTATTAAGTTGTTCTAGAGCAGTATTAAGTATGGATGGTATTATGGGATGACATCTATACATCACACAAATATGACTTGAAGCTACCTAAGACATGACCCATACATAATGCATGATTAGCTTAGATAGTGACTCGAGTTGCATTCCATGACATGATTGAATTAAGATGATAGTTCCTTGTCTATATGAACTATGTATATTAGATGACCCATAAGATTCCATTAACAAGTTAGGGTGAGTAAAATATATGCTTAGTGTGTGAGGTATTATAGGGTGCTTCACATACATGCACAAATGTTATGAGATGGCCTAAGGGCATAGTGTTCATATATCATGATGAACTTAGAACTTAATTATGAAAGTGAACTATGATCAAGTATGACCACATAGAGGTACTTAGCTTTACTAGTAGTATGTGCTGCTACTTAGTCTTGCACAAGGATACTTGGAGGTGTCTGGTAATGTAGTTCATATATGAGGTAACTATGAAATCTTATATTCTCAATGATGCTTTAATATGCCTATGATATTCATGATGTGCTTATGTCTTATTCCTTAAGATTATTTCTATTGTTGACTAACCCTTTGAGATATATTATGTGTTGTTTGGTAGTTTTGATTCTTAGTACTTATCGTACGAACTCATATTACATACATGTTGTCCATATAGGGTCTTGAGAATATTGAGTTGCTTTTAAGAAAAGAGTTTCCAAGGTTTCAAAAAGAAGAAGATTTCGTGAGTCCTCATAGCATCCAAGAACACACCACTATGTTCCTTTATGTTTTTCATTATGTTTATACTTTTATGGGTTGTGACCCAAGACTCTTGTTATTCATATTGTCATAGATGATTTTTAAACGTATGTTACACGTTTTATGAAATGACTTCCACATTATATTTTTAAAGAAAAGTTTTAATTTCGCACTACTCTTCGTATATATGCAATGAATGATGTCTAAGGGCCTGTACAAGACCTCCAAGAGGTCAAGTATGCCATTTTCCGACAAAAGAATGCCCTATATTCTAGGGTGTACATGCGGGTGTTTGACATATTTCTTCTTCAATTTCGTTGGGTTTCTTCAATTAAGGTATGATGATTTCAACCTTCATTCTTCTCTTATTCAATGAGCCAATTCAAAAGGCTTTTCAAAGATCTTTAAAAACAATAAAATCATATTTTTAATTATAAGCATGAGTTCTTACATAAAAAGGTTTAAATTGATGTTTTATGAATTGATCAATGTTATTCATGGTTTTAATATAAAAAACAACATTCACCCATGTATTCCTTTAATTCATAATATTGGATCTAAAGTAAGTGATTTGATTATTGATTGATTTCATTAAATTCATGTGTAGATTGTCAAGCGCTACTGAATTATGCATTGATTATTGTAAAATTTTTCATGGTCTGCATTATAGTATTGATACCTATACTGAGTGTTGATGGAACAATAATATGGATTGATTGTTGGCTTAGTCTTGTATATATTATCATTGGTAAGACCTCTTATTTTTTGAAATTATTGGAAAGGCTAAATTATGGTTATTGTGTCTATTTGAAAGGTGCTGAGTTGACCAAATTCCTTAGTATTCTATAGTATTTACATTGATTTGTTATTGATTGTCATGGTCCACCTATGGTTGTGGTGTTTAATGGTTATATATGCCATGAACATGGTCTTGTCAACATTATTATGTTAATTGTAATATTGTCATGTTATAGCTTGTATAGATGAACAATATGAAGAATGGTATTTTGTATGGCAATACGTGAGGTGAAAGTATCATCCCTCTTAATTATAGTGTAATTATGTTGTGTTTTCATTGGTAGACTTAGGCCCCTTTTTTGACACCTGAAATATAAGATATTATGAACTCTTAGATTTGGTAGACTTGTGTTCCTTCTTCTCGGTGTATAAAAATAATGTGAATGTGATCTCTTGACTTGGTAGGCTTAGGTACCCTTGTCATGAATGTGAAATGAAAGAATGAAAGTTTAGGATTGGTAGACCTATAGCAGGTGCCCTTCTATGAAAATCTAATGCAAAACTTTGAATGTTCAGGATCGGTAGACCTATAGAAGGGACCCTTCTATCAAAGACTAATTTAAAACCTTTAATATTAAAAGAAGGTGAAGAATGTGAAACCTTGAATATGAAAGAAGGTTAATAGAAGCCTTGAAGTGGAACATCGTCATGGTGCCCTTCTTGAGTGGAATGATGGACTTAGGGATAGGTTGGATGGAACGACATGAAACCATATCTAAGGAAGTCATAAAAGATATCCGAATGAAACTTGATCAGGAGAACCTAGGGGATTCCTTCTTGTTAGAGGTATGATGAGTTGGTAGAACAAGGAAAAAGTACCTTCTCAAATACTTGTATGTGAATGAACGACTCTAATAGAAAAAAGGCAAAGCATCGAGTGTATTTCTTAAGGGAGTATCTCTAGTTGTGAATGAGGCTAGAGTTCAAATCAACCTTTTGATGTCCCCCAAACCATGTACAAACATGGGATGTGTATTTTTGCACCCTTGGAAACTACAATATCCTCCATAGGGTAGGGTAGACTCTGGATTCCATACCTAGCTAGTCTTTGCTATGTTTGTTCATGCCTATTCGCATCATGTGGGATGTGCACTCTAGTATT
Source organism: Solanum pennellii (assembly GCF_001406875.1). NCBI lineage: Eukaryota > Viridiplantae > Streptophyta > Magnoliopsida > Solanales > Solanaceae > Solanum > Solanum pennellii. The sequence goes on from NC_028644.1 coordinate 16,479,945, forward strand.
GGATATGTTCTCTAAAATATGGGTAGTGTAATGGAACACTACTTACAGATTGTACGAGTAGGCTTTAAAGGGGATATGATGAGTTCCTTAGGTCTTCCATGACCACATTGTGAAGTTCCATAATTGCTTAGTTGTCTCTTAAATGGGTTAATGAATAATGTTCACTTAATGAAGTATGTTTAATAAAGGTTCTTATCTAGGGTATCTTTGAGGATTGCTTAAGTGTGTTTGAAAATGATTTATGGGTGGTCTCCTCATGTCTTACTTAGGTGAGTCTTACAGTAACCTTAAATGGAGAGTCTAATTGATGAAAAGGGTGACTTGATTAATATAGAACTACATATTATGTGATGAAAAGCATTATCTTTAATTTGGGTAGATTTGAGGATCACCTAGGTGTGTGTGAAGGGGTTGTATGGAAGCCACTTAATATCATACTTAGGTGGATCTTAGGACCTTCAGAAGGGGGTCCAAATGCTTATACGAATTCCAAGTGATTGTTTGAATACATGTTATACGTGAATATTGACTTGAAGGTGTTCTTTATACTTGTTTTAGGAGGATTTTAACAAAATACCACGAAAAGTGTATCTTTAATGAAATGTCTACTTTAGCATGGTTTTGTTTCATGTTTACCATACCTAGTGCATTCAATGTGATAATTACATATGTTTCTCTCTTTCTAGAAGAGTAGGTGGCTAGTGAGGACTATATTAGATTGAAGCTCGGGAAATAACATTCTCTCAAAAATACTAGTATGTCCTAATATGTTTGAGGACATGGTTTATGTTTGTAGATATTACTTATTGGAGAGTTTGAAATATACTATAGTTCTTTTTAAATTGATGTAAGGGTTGTGACTCTATGATAATATATGTTTCTAAGATTGCTTATAATGAGACTTAGTTCTTTCTTATATTTTGTAAAGAGTTTTACTATTGTAGTTAACAATTATAATTCCGCACTACTTTTCATATCGAAAGATGTCTAAGAACATGTATAAGATCTCCAAGACTTCAAAAATGTCATGTAACTTCTAGAGTATAAACCTTGGATAGTTATAATAATATGTTTAAAGTGTTTTATTCTATGGAGGTGTCTTACAAGAGATGGTGGAACTAGCTGCCTATCAATTGAAATATGTGGCTCAAATCTTGTGTGGGCAATTGAAAGGTGAGAGACCCGGATGAGCTGGTAGATTTGGAATTGTTCAAATCGGTCATTCGTGATAGGTTCTTCCCCCTATACTTGAGTAAACAAAATATGCAAGAACCCATCAACCTTGACCAAGGAAGTACTACTTTGAACGAATATGGACTTAAGTTGACCCAATTGTCTAAGTATGTTCCAAGATTAGTGGCAGACTATAGGGCAACAATGAACAATTTTTTTATGGGAGTATCCGACTTTATATTCAATGAATATCTTTAGTCAATGCTCATACGAAGTAGGAATGTTTCATGTCTTATGGTTCTTGTTGAACAAATGTATAAATAAAAGCTTAAGCAAGTGAATAGGGAAGTGAAGAGAGCTATGTAGAATGATGGAAATTCTTCCAAAGGGTAAATTTGAGGCCCAAGATAGACCAAGGTTTAAGAAGAGGTTCTCCAACCAATTCTCTTCTAGTGCTTCAAGGGTCAACCAGGATAGGGTGTATAACCCTAAGCCTCAAGGACGTAATTGTGGTGGTTCTTATGTTGATAGGCCTAATTGTATAAAATGTTGTAAAAAGCATGATGGTAAATGCCTAGTTGGCAGACATTGTTGCTACAAGTGTGGTAAGAGAGTCTATACGATGAGAGATTGTCCATGTTGAAGGTTCTAGGAAGAGAGGCCAAGAAAGTCCCTCCTAGTCGTTAAAATTCCAATGCTTCCAAGATGATCCGCTTCTATTAACTTAAATCCGAGGTGACCAAGATAGCTCCCCGCATATTGTGATCGGTAAGTTATAGTTATTTTCTATTGATGTATATAAATTTTTAGATCCTGGTTCCGGTTTGTCATTTGTTACACCTTTTGTGGATAGGAAATTTGAAATACTCCATGATGTGCTAGAAGAATCTTTTAGGTGTCTACCTGGTTGGACTCAGTGGTTGCAAAAAGAGTCTATAGGAATTGTCCTAATTATTTGTCCCATAAACTTACCTTTGTGGATTAAGTGGAGTTAAACATGTTAGATTTTGATGTGACTTGGTATGGATTACTTGCATGCTTATTATGCCTCTATTGATAGAAAGACTCAGATAGTAAAGTTCCAATTCCCAAATGAGTCTAATTTAGAGTGAGAGGGGGGAAATTCAATCCCCATAGGTCAATTTGTTTCTTTTCTATAAGCTAGGAAAATGCTCTCCAAGGGGTGTATTTACCATATCATTAGGGTTATAGATGTTGAGTAGGAAAATCCTTCCTTAGAGTTGGTTCCCGTGGTGAGTGGTTTTCTGGAACTCTTTATCGATAAATTACTCAGCATTCTTCCCGAACAAGAAATCGATTTTGTCATTCATCACTACAGGATATTCAAACTATATTTCTTCCTTCATATAGAATAGCTCTGATCGAGTTGACAGAGTTGAAAGAAAAACTAAATGATTTGTTAGACAAGTGATTTGTTCCACCGAGTATCTCTTCATGGCTTTCTCCGGTATTTTTTGTTCAAATGAAGGATGGGTCCCTTAGAATGTGCATTTATTATGGGTAATAATACAAGGTGACAATTAAGAAGAAGTATCCACATCCTAGAATCGATGAATTATTTACCACCTTCAAGGGGCTAGCTATTTTTCAAAGATTGATCTACGTTTGAGGTATCACCAATTATGGGTGAGCGATGTTGATATTCCAAAGAAGGCTTCCCGAACTAGATATGGGCATTATAAGTTCATTGTGATGTTGTTTGGCCTAACTACTGCCCCGAAGGCATACATCTTCCTTACAAATAGGGTTTTTTGATAGTACTTGGCAGGTTCTTCATTGTGCTTATCCATGATATTTTGATCTAGTGACCATATGAACCATTTGATGATTTTATTGCATTTCCTTAAAACATCAATTATATGAAAAGATTAGTAAATGTGAGTTTTGGCTAAGTTATGTACTCTTCCTTGGTCATATTTTTTCGTAAAAAGACATTGAGCTATACCCTAAGAAGACAGATGCAGTCAAAGGTTGTCTCAAACCTCTAACTCCTATCGTACTAGAAGGTTTTTAGGTTTGGCCGGTTACTATAAGAGGTTTGTTGAGGGTTTTTCCTCCTTTGTTGTCCACTGAAAGTATTGACTCAAAAGAAAGCTAAGTTTGTCTTCATAGAAGCTTGTGAGAAAAGCTTCCAAGTGTTAAGCATAGTCTTACTTCCGCACTAGTGTTGACCTTAACGGAGGGTACCGACGTTTTTGTTCATTATTCTGACGCCTCTAGAGTGGGTTTAGGATTTTTCCCCATACAACATGGGAAGGTAATTTTTTATTTTTCAAGGGAACTCAAGATGCACGAAAATAATTATCTAAACCGTGATCTTGGACTAGCAGCGCCAGTATTCTCTTTGAAAATATAGAGAAATTATCTATATGGGGTTCATGTTTATGTATTCACCAATCACAAGATTCTCCAATATGTGTTTAGAAAAAAAATACTTGAATGTCTGATAAAAAGTGTTGTTATAACTATTGAAGGATTATGACATGAGTATGAAAAGTGTGATGAGATTTGTCTAGAAGAGGAAACTAGTCCCCTGTATGAACGCCCTTATATAATTTATAAGAGTATTGGGACAGATGCCTATGATTTATAATTTCTAAATATGTTGGCCTAGTTCACCCGATATTTCATGTTTCTATGCTGAGAAAGTGCATTGGAGATCCGGCCACTTTTATTCTTTTAGAGTGTTTGGGAGTTTATGAGTGTATTTCCTATGAATTCATTCTAAAAGAAAATTTTAGATCTGAAATTTAAAAGGTTGAGAAACATGGAATTAGATCCCGTGATGGTCTTATGAAGGAATATTTTAGTTAATGATGCTACATGGGAGGCCAAGGCCGATATAAAGTCCTTATATCCTCAAATTTCCCCTTCTACTCCTACCCATTGTTGAGGTAACTACTTTCTCTTGAATCTGTTGTTTTGGAAGTAGTATGTGTTATATGTAGTCCTGATGATATCCTTAAGACATTCATGTTCTTTTGAGATTAATATTTAGTATAAATTGAGCAAGGGGCCCAAGAAAGGCATGTTTATTTCCTCAACTTTAGAAAACAGACTACGGCCCGTGAGATTGACCACGGATTGTCTCTCCCTTCTATATTAATCCGGGAGCACCCCCAAGTCTCCACATAGCGTACCTGACCACTCGGAGGTCTTATACAAACCCTTAGACATCTTTCATCGTATATAAATGAAAAGTAGTATAGTATTTAAAACTCTTCACAATAAATTCAAAAGGAATTCTTTGTTGAATATAATAAAACTAAGTCTCTTCGTAAGCCATCTTAGACACATATAATAGCATAGGGTTACAACCATTACATTTAACAGAAACTAAAACCTATTACAAAGTCAGTAATAAGAGATAACTAGTAACATAAACCATGTCCTCGATAAGATTAGGACATACCAAGATTCTTGAAATTATTCTACTTCTCAAGCTTAAACTTCCAAGAGAATCCTTACTTGCCACCTACCCTTGTAGAAATAGAGGATATAATACGGAATAGGCACATTAAATGCACTATGTATGATGACCATGCAAGAAAATCATGCAAAAAAGGACATTTACTTATACAATATGTTTTTCATGCTCTTTTTGTAAAAATCTCATAGAACAAGTATAAGAAATATCTTCAATTCAATATTCACATATAAGACATATTCCATATTCAACAAGTTAGTCTTTTCGTCACTTTAGACCCTCTACCTAAGGTTATTCTAACACGCACTTGAGTGATACGTGAAGAGACAACTCATACACCCTCTTCAAGCACAACTAATTGATCCTCAAAGCTACCCTAGATAAAAACCATCCTATTCAAAATACTTCATTATCCGTTAGAACCTTGTAAGTGATACCTACATAATTAGGGGACTTCACATAATGTTTTTGGAAGACCTAGGGAACTCATCCTAGCATCGTGACGGCCTACTCATGCCATATGTAGATAGTGTCTCATTCGACTACCTACACATTGAAAAACCTATCTAATACTTGAATGTACATCCCACATGATGAGAACATGCATTAACTTACATCAACCGTATTAGCTAGGTATGGAATTTGGTGTCATAATGATCCCACAACGTGGAAGGTGTTGTAGTTGCCAAGGGTAGAACTAGGACACATATAATGTTGGAACACAGTTAAGGGATATTACGGGATTCTTTCTCCTCTTGTCTCATAATACAAGTAAATCTACTACAACAATTATATCCACTAGGTGCTTTATCTTTGTTCTCATAAAGTAATTTCATTCACATAAAGTTACTTGAGAAGGTACAATTTCTTAGTTCTACCAACTCATCATACCACTATCAAGAAGGGATCTACAATGTTCTACTGATCAAATTCCATTAGGATAGCTCTTATAACTTTCTTTGAAAAGGTTTCATGGTGTTCCAGCCATCTGACCTGAAAGTCCATCATTTCATTCATGAGGGCACCATTACGGTCTAATCATCAAGGCTTCTTTATTAACCTTCTTTTAATATTCAAGGTTCCAAATAAGACTTTCCTAGAAGGACACCACTTTGGAGCTACCGATCCTAGACCTTCATTCATACATGCATACATTCAAACAATACCATTCAACTACGAAGATGGGACAACTAAGTCTACCTAAACAAGATACCCTATCAACTTTTAGAGACTCTTCATAATATATCATCTTGACATACCATTATATTGAGGAATCATAATTTCATCTCACACATGCACATACACAATATCATCCTTTACATTGTACATCGATACAATCTATAACTTCATGATACAACATTTCACATAATAATACCGAGAATGTCATTTTCATAACATATATAACAATTGAACATTGTCACCATAAGTGGACCATACCAATCAATAACAATTCAATGTCAATTCTATCGTAAACAAGGGAATTAGTTGAACTCACCACCTTCCAAAAGGCACCATAACCGTTCTTTCAACAAAACATTTTTACCAATGACAATATAAACAATACTAAACCAATAATATATCCATATAAATGATCCACCAATACCTCAATATAAATATCACCAATATAAATTAATCTATGAACAATTATAACACTGAATAATATATAATTTGATAGCCGATAAAAGCTACACATGAATTCAATACAATTAAACCATGATCAATACACCTACTTTTAAGGCCAAAATTTGGAATTCAAGGAATACATGGGTTCATGGAATTTTGATCAAAAAACCAACAATTAAAATTAATTACTTCATAAAACATCAATTAAAACCTATATAATCAAGAACCCATGATTAGAATTCAAAATAAGATTTAAAGGTTTTTTATGTTCTTTGTGTCACAACACTAATTTTGGAATCCGAATCACAACCGGCATGATTGACCTCTCAGAGGTCGCAGACAAGCCTCTTCTTGCATTCATCTAGTTCAATTTGCAGAATATTTAAAAAAAATTTAAACTTATGAAGTATACATTGACTTCATATAAATATTAACTAGTTACATCATATTACTAACATGAAAGTAAAAAACAACCATCTATCATAAAGAATTAATTTGAAACAGAAGATTAATATATCATAAAAATTTGCCAAACACGGCCTTATTACAAAGCTTCAAAATGAAAGTATGAAAGAAACGCTAGGGACAACATCCACTAGCTATGTCTACTACTAGTCTAGGTAAAAACTGTAGCATCCTTGAAATCAAGAGGACCTACCAAATGGTCTAGAGGACGCTGATGTCCAAACCGCTGCAATGAGTCTTCAATCTACTCTCTGACCTACACCTATAAAAATAGTAAATTGTATAGGGTTAATAAACTACTTGTACTAAGTATGGGTGAATGCACACATACACATAAGGCTATGCATGATCAAGGAAATCTCTTCCAAAAAAAATGCCATTTCTTGAAAGTGCAGTCACTAGACTTTCCTAATTCATTAGTTGGGAATTGTGGTATGAGTATGATGTATTTTAATGAATTCAAAGCACACAACTCATTTTCTATGTGATTACAAGACATTATAATAATCAACAATATTTTAGAACAACTCGGGTGAATATTTGGAAATTTTTCAGTGTTTTTATTCTTCTTTGTGGTGTAGTTCAATAATTCCTTTGGTCCTATGTTTTATTTACAACTGCAATAATTGATTGTAGTCCCATACGCAACATGAATCAAGTAAGTAGTCCGAGGACTAAGGAATGATTTCACTATCCTTACAATGCGTCATTCATTACATTATATATTCATTAACACTTCATAAGCCAGTCTCTATTGGCTATGAGACTTATTTGATCATTTTCATGTTAGCGAAGTTATGAAGCTTTAATTTGCTATTATGTTTCTAATCCCCTTTATTGGCATCATATAAGAAGTCATTATAATCTAATCTTATTTGGCATTGCCCATTATTTGCTGAAACTTCATTGGTATTGATATTGGCAATTGGCATTCTTAAGTTCTTACTTCCATATCTCACTTTGGACATTCATTCCATTTGCTTTCTTAGAGACATCTTAGAAGTAAGATCATGCGAGCTAACATGGAATCCAGTTTCTTCCTCACACCGAAAAGAGGTGATTCACCGGTTAAAATGAATCTAGATCATGTGAGTTACTCATGAAATCCACTGTCTTTCCCAAATAGAAAAAAGGTGATTCCCGGCTAAGGAAAATCTATATCAAGTGTTTACTACACACTGAAAAGGAGTGTCTCACGGCTATACTGAACCAAAAACATTTTTTTAGCATTAACCGTCATAGATCATGTAAGCTAAACATAAAATCCGGTGTTTTCCCGACATCGAAAAGAGGTTATCTCACTGTCCAAGGTAAGATCGAAACATACCTAGCTCTCTTAGGTGGAAACAACAAGCTAGTTCCTATGTTGTATAGACATAGTTCTAATACTAGGGACTTAAGGAGACCACTTATCCACCTCGGTGGTAGCCTCGAATCATAAGACTTACACGTATGAACATATGCTCATAACTAGTTTATCGGTGCGTTGCTCACTTTCATTATATTCTGTTCTTTTAGAGGTGACTCAAACATTATAAAAGCTTTCTTCTAGATTGAGATTTACTTACTTTATTGATGACTTGTCATTCCTTTATTTACATTGATTAAATATGAATTATGCTTACATAACATCTTTGGTGTTCATGAGACTTGTCTCACAAATTCTAACACTCTTTTTCGTGAGTATTTTAAGATAATAGCTAAGGTGTAAGTTAGGCTTGTCTCACTTCCTTTAACACCTCATTCTGGTAACTTTTTTAACTTAGACATCTTTAATTATATTAATACTCACTACTTGCTTACGTTCATGTGGTAGCTTCATATCATCATTTATGGATGTTGAGAACTTCATTGAATGAAATACTTATGTTCATAGTTTATTTGGTTAGGGAATGTTGGGACTTGTCCCAACGATTATCATACCCTTTGATATGGATTCATTGAATTACCGTAGATGTGATTAATTTGTCACTCCAATATTCTGGCTATATGTGATTGGCATAAAATTAGTATTATCCTAGAAATTTTTGAATGACTTCATAGCCAATTTATTGGCACAAGCCAAACATTCATTCACATATAATTTCATGAAATCATTAGCCAATTCTATTACATATTTTTGAAATAATGATGGAGGCCAATTTACTGGCATAAGACAAACTTTCACTACACATGAACTTCTAACTTTTGATTAACTTAGAAGAACAATTCAATGCTTGGTTTAGCCAAGCTATGAAGTTTTTTTGGAATTATAGATTCATGAACTAGATTTGATACTTTATGAAAGTTATAACTACTTATTCAATGCTATTATGTTCACAAGTTCGTATGAATAGGGTATGTTGAGACTTGTCCCATTGATTGACATACCCTATGTTATGAGTTGATTGATGTACAAATTGATATGACTTTACATGATTTGGAAGTAATATGATTAGACATATGTTTTTCTAGCCAATTTTTTAGCATAAATCACAGTTTCATTAGTTACTTGTCATAACATTTATCACTAGCCATGCCAAGTACTTCATAAGTACATTATGATAATCTATCATGTTGAGCAACCAACTTTTTGCATTACAAGAAACATTATAATTTACATTTTCCATACATTATTTGGTTTATATTAGTTATTAGACAAACTTTCCATCATTCTTTGAAAGCAATATTGTAGCCAATTCGATTAAACAACCAATTTATTGCCCAAATTATTGGGATCAACCAAACAATCGCATATGGTGGTCATATAAACTTCATTTTTTGTAAGCCAGCCTTTTAACATTTAATTCATTTATTATTATTATTAAGTGAAAAGCTTATAAAATTAGATTAAACTTCATAAATAACTCATAACAATATCATCTTTCTCTAACATGAAACTAAGCATTATAACATTCGTTACTCCGTGTAACTAATCACTTCATCACTCGAATATAACCTATGGACTCATGAATCATTAAAAAATCAAGAAATTACACATAATAGTTAGTTATCACCACATACCAACAACATGTTCGTGATTTGCATATACATACTTATTGGAATCGCAAGCAAAGATACTAGGGAAAAAGGATGTTCAATAAGAACTTTGGGAAACAACCCTAGTTTCGAGATTTCGTAGATTCAAGACGATGAAAAATAATCTTGGATAAATAATTCCAGGATATAAACCCATAACTTTTGTAGAACATAATCTACGAAGACCATCTTGCATGAATCCTTGAAGAAAACCTTTAAATCGCCTATGAGATTTTCTGTTTTTCTCCCGCATTGCTAACTGCCTTTAAATCACATTTCTAAGTGAAAGATCGCGAGTTTTTAGGTATTAGGAACTGATCTTGACTCATTAAATTTAGGTTTTATAAGTTTATTAAATAAATAAATTATTGAAAAGCCCCTCCTAGATTAACTATAACTAGGAAAACACAACACTTAGTCAAATCTGAAATTTTTCCTAAAGATTTCGTTTTGGCCTTTTAAATTAATTAATTCAATGTATGTTTAATTAATTAAGGGACCTAGGGTAATTACTAAAGTACGCCTAAGTCATTTGAACCATAACTAAGCCTTTTGGACAATCCTAGGTTAAGTACTAGGATGTTTCTTGAGTTATACTAGGTTAGTGTAAGAATTTCGGTTTGTCCTAGGTTAGTTAGTTAGTTAGGGCAGTAGGTTAGAGTCTAAAATTAGTTATATATCTATGCCCCACATGGTTGAATCCATGTGCACACCTTCCACCTAACTACCCTACCCAAATTCGGCTAGGGTAGTCCCCTCCCTTGGCCGATTTTCACATGTCTTGCACATGTGCTTGCATATGTGTTAGTTGTACTTTCCTATCTAACTATTCTTGATGGTTTATTTGGAATGTTAACTTATTCTCCCAAGGATCCTCACTATGTCTTTAAGCACTGCTTAATCTATATGACCACTTTAAGTGGTCATGTGCGATGATGCCTAGGCTTGACACATGGTTGTCTCATATCTATTATGTGAGTACTTTTATTTTAGCTTAGGGTCTTCCTTGCAGGTACATTTCTCAAACTAGCTTATTAATGTTAGAAAATTGTGTAACAACCTTTAAGCCAATATTATCTAATACGCCCAATATTTTGCTTATTTGGTTATTATATAGAAATTGGCTAATACCCCTTAGCAAATTTTCTATACTATGCCCAATATTTCTCACTATTGAGCATTGGGATGCCTACATACCCCTAAAACGAATTCCTAAAGACCTATTGTTCTCTTCACTAGGCATGTATTTTTCAGAAATGTTACATTATCCCCCCCTTAGGAACATTCGTCCCCAAATGACACTACACATCATTTCTAAATCAAAGAGGGTAATTTTCGAGAACACCTTAACAAACTAGAAACTTTATTCTTTGTGAATTTTCTGATTCACACTTACTCTTGATGATGCATATCAGTCAAAGCTTATCTTAAGCTTCATATTTGAGATTGAGGAACTTCCTCTCAGTTACACTTAACTTAATTCATATCATAACTCATGCAACATAAAAATCGTGTCTACGCTACACAAATATAGCAACATGAATGCAAGCATGAACTTATTTTAACTCATATAGTGTAAATATAAGGAACACCAAAACATACTAATGCACTAAAATCTTAGAGTTTCTTAAACAAAAAAACAGACTTAGGAAGAGAATGTCTCAAATGAAGAACTGAATAAGTGAGAGTAATGGGATGTCATATCGGCCTCGGCCTCCCATGTTGTTCCATCATTAAGGTTGATCCTCCATAACACATTTAGAGGCACCCTCCTTGTTCCTCAACCGTTTCACTTGGTGATCTAAAATTTCCACGTGAACCTCTTTATAAGAAAGGTCCTTATCAACTCCTAACCCCTTAGATAACATCTTGTTGACCTTAAGATTTGAAGCTATTTGGCTTATTGGATTTGAAACACGCCCTTCCCATTCCAGTTCTAACTCATTATGAAATTGAAACCTTAATACCCCATTTCGATAGTCTATGGTACCATAACACTTATGGAGACAATCCATACCAAAAATTATATCAAATTCAAGTATGGTTATTTCTATTAGGTCGGCATAGATGACTCTATCAAGAATACTTATTGCGCAATATCTCTATACTCTTTCAGCTCTAATGTTGTCTTCTCTTTCAAAGACTAGAACTTGAGTCTGGCACCTTAGACCACTCGACCATCCTGACCTATATCTTGTACCATACATTAAGCTGATATGCAGCCAACTAAACCTTCTCTTCTTCATTAACACTCATAGTAGGCATTAGAACATACCATGCACTCACCTCCATGCGAACGGTCACACTTACCGCACACTCCAACAACCGGAGCTTGAAGAGGAGCTTAATTTCCCCCAACAGCTGCTTCACCAACACTCCAGCCTGCGTTTCTTTTTGTGTTCACACAGAAGAATGAAATTCGATCCTAGAATGACACAAAATGTTAAAGCTTTACACGGCAAGATAAAGAGTGCAAGAAGAGAGATTTCTTATGATCCCGTAGTCTCTAAGTCATGATTGTGGCGCGCTTCACAACCATAAGCTAGAAAGTACATAACGTGTTGGTTTTGAGCTTTATTTCCAAGGTAATTTAACCTCATGCTCTGACACCAAGTTTGTCACGACTCGGATTATGGTATCCGAATCACAACTGGTGTCAATGACCTCTCATAGGTCCTAGAAAAGCCTCTTCTTTCATTCATGACAATCATCTAGTTAAATTTGTGAAAAATATAAAACTTTTTAAACATATGAAGTATACATTGACTTCATATAATTATTAACTAGTTAAATCATATACGAAGCTCAAAGTAAAGAACAACCATCTATCATAAAAAATCACTTCGAAGCAAAAGATGAATATATCCTTAAAGTTTGCCAAACACGGCTTTATTACAAAGCTTCGAAATAAAAGTATGAAAGAAACGCTAGATAAAACATCCACTAGATATGTCTAATGCTTGGATAGACTAAAACTATATCATCCGCGAAATCAAGAGGACCTACCAAATGGTCTGGAGGATGCTAATGTCCAAACTGCTGCAATGAGTCTTCAATCTGCTCTCTGACCTGCACCTTTAAAAATAATAAATTGTATGGGGTTAGTAAAAAAATTGTACTAAGTATGGGTGTATGCACACATACAAATAAGGATGTGCATGATCAAGGAAAGGTCTTCCTAAACAACATGTCATTTCTGAAAGTGTAGTCACTAGACTTTCAAAATTTGTTATTTGTGAATTGTGATACGAATATGATGTATCTTAATGCATTCAAAGCACAAAACTCATTTTGTATGTGATTACAAAATTCATAGCTCACTTTGAACATATGTTCCATCATCTTTATTTCTTGCTTTTTTAGAGACATATTTGAAGTAAGATCATATGAGCTGACATGAAATGTAGTGTCTTCCCCACACCTAAAATAGGTGATTTATCTATTAAAATTAATCTATATCATATGAGCTACTCATGCAATCCAGTGTCTCCTCAAACCGAAAAGGGGTGATTCCCGGCTAAGGCGAATTCGTATTTAAGTGTTTACTCCACACCGAAAAGGAGTGTCTTACAGCTATAGTGAACCAAGAATCATTCTTGATCATTATCCAACATAGATCATGTGATATAAATATGAAATTCGGTATCTTCCCCACACCGAAAAGAGGTGATCTCACTAGCCAAGATGAGATCGAAACATACCTAGATATCTTAGGTGGAAACCATAGGCTAGTACCTATGATTTCTAAACATAGTTCGAAAACTAGGGACTTAAGGAGACTACTTATCCAGCTCGGTGGTAGCCTCATCTCATGAGACTTACACGTCCAAGCACATACTCATAACTAGTCTATCGGTGCTTTCCTTACTTTCATTATCTTCTTATCTTTTAGAGTTGACTCAAACATTATGGAAGCTTGCTTCTATATTGAGATTTACTTACTCTATTGATGACTTGTCATCCCTTTCTTTACAATGTTGAAATTTGAATTATCCTTACATAACATCTTTGGTGTTAATGAGACTTGTCTCACACGTTGTGACAAACTTTTTCATGAGTATTTTGACATAGTAGCTTACTTTAAGTGAGGCTTGTTTCACTTCCTTTAACACCTCATTCTTGTAAGTTTCTTAACTTAGATATCTTTAATTATGTTAATACACTTTACTTGCTTATGTTCATTTGGTAGCTGCATATCATAATTTATGGACGTTGAGAACTTCGTTCAAAGAAATACTTATGTTCATAGTTCATTTGGTTAGTGTATGTTGGGACTTGTTCCAATTATTGGCATACCCTTAGATATGTATTCATTGAATTATCTTATATGTGGTTAAGTTGTCATTGAAATATTTTGGCTATATGTTGTTGGCATAAAATTATTATTTGCCTTGAAAATATTGGAATGACTTCATACCCTATTTATTGTCAAAAGCCAAACATTCATTCAAATATAATTTCATGAAACATTTGTCAATCCTATTACATATTTTGGAAAAAATATTGTCGGCCAATATATTGGCATAAGCAAAACTTTCACAACACTTGTACTTTTAACCTTTGACTAACTTACAAGAACAATCAATGCTTGGTTTGGCAAAGCTATGAAGTTGTTTTGGCTTTATATGTTAATGAAGTAGATTTGATTCTTTATGAAAGTTATAACTACTTATTCAATGCTATTACGTTCAAAAGTTAGTATGGATATAATAAGTTGGAACTTGTCCCATTGATTGTCATACCCTATGTTTTGAGTTCATTGATGTACGAATTGTATGACTTTACATGATTTGAAAGTAATATGATTAGCCATATGTTTTACTAGACAATTTGTTGGCATAAATCACAGTTTCATTATTTACTTATCATAACATTATCACTAGCCATGACAAATACTTCATAAGTAAATCATAATAATCTATTATGTTGAGCAGCAAACTTTATGCATTACAAAAAACATCATAATTTACATTGGACATTTTTAATTTGGTTTACATTATTTATTATCCAATATTTCCATCATTCCAGGGAAGCTGTATTGTAGCCAATTAGATTAAACAAACAACTTATTACCTAAATTATTGGCATCAACCAAACTTTAACATATGGTGGTCATATAAACTTCATTTGTTGTAAGCCAACCTTTTTAAAATTAATTGAATTATGATGATCATTCAATTACCATCTTATAACAGTAGATTCAACTTCATAAATAGCTCATCAAAACATCATCTTTCTCTAACACAAAACTATGTATTATGTCATTCCTTAATACGTGTAACTAATCACTTCATGACTCGAACAAACCTATGGCGTCATGAATCATTAACAAATCAATAACTTACATATAATAGTAAGATATCCCCACATACCAACAACATGTTCGAGATTTACACCTACATACATATTGGAATCGGAAGCGAAGATAATAGGGAAAAAGGATGTTCAACAAGAATATTGGGAAACAACCCTAGTTTCAAGATTTCGTAGATCCAAGACGATAGGAAATACTCTTGGAGAAATAATTCCAGGATAGAAATCCATACCTTATGTAGAAGTTAATCTACGAAGACCATCTTGCACGAAACGTTGAAGAAAACCTTGAATCGCCTATGAGATTTTTGGTTTTTCTCCCGCTTTGCCTACTGGCTTTGATTCACGTTTCTAAGTGAATGATCGTGAGTTTTTAGGTCTTAGGAAATGATATTGAATCAATAAACATAGGTTTAATAAGTTAATTATATAAAAACATAAATTAATTACTAAAAAGACCCTCCTATAATAACTATAACTAGGAAGACAAAACACTTAGTCAAATCTGAAATTTTTCCTAATGATTTTATTTTAACCATTAAAATAGTTAATTAAATGGCTAATTTAAATAATTAAGGTACCTACTCTTATTACTAAAGTACCCCTAAGTCATTAGAACCATAACTATGTCTTTTGCACCATCCTAGGTTAAGTACTAGGATGTTTCTTGAGTTATACTAGGTTAGTGTAAGAAATTCGAATTGTCCTAGGTTAGTTTTTTAGTTAGGGGAGTAGGTTAGAGTCTAGAAATATTTAGAGATATAGGCCCCATATGTTTGAGAACCCATGCGCACGCCTTCCCCCTAACTAGCCTAACCAAATTCGGTTAAGGTGGTCGCCTCCCTTGGCTGATTTTCACATGTCTTGCATATGTGCTTAAACAAGTGTTATTCGTACTTTCCTAATTAACTATTCTTGACGCTTCATTTGGAATGTAACTTATTCTCCCAAGGATCCTCACTATGTCCTTGGGCACTACTTAATCTACATAACCATTTTAAGTGGTCATGTGCTATAATGCCTAGGCTTGACACATGGATGACTCATATCTATTATGTGAACACCCTTTAAGCCAATGTTTTCTAATATGCCCAATATTTTGTTTATTTGGGTATTATATAGAAATTTGCTAATGCCCCTTAACCAATTTTCTATACTATGACTAATATTCTCACTATTGGGCACTGGGATGCCTACATACCCCCAATATGCATTCTTTAAGACTTACTGGGCTCTTCACTAGACAATTAATTTTCGGAATGTTAGACTTTTAATAGCCTTTGGAAATGGATCCTTGAAAAATAGAAAAATCAAAGATGAAATTACCATACCTTAATTGAGGAAATATGACAAATTGATGAAGAAATCAATGCAAAACTACAATCCTAGCTTCAACTCGACTTCAAGCTTCCATGGAAGTTTTGAGAGAACTTCATTTGAACTTTGGTTTTGATTTTTTTACTGATGAAGTTAGAGTTTTAACAAACCTAAAATACCATAAATAAACCAAAAAATATATTTAGGACTTAATAAGGACATGCGGTGAATTTCCCAATTCTTCCCTCACTTGGTCGAGACCCACAGGAAAATTGCAGGCCAAACAACAGCCACCAAACAATTGGACTTCAATGGAACAATGGCCCATCCTGCTGGACGTTGTTTGTATCAGAGACTCCAAAAATGGGGCTAAGCTCTCACATCTAACTATGGAGCCATACCCCCTTTTGATGGGGCGTCATTTGATCAAAAGGGCCTCGTTTATGGTCGTGTTTTGAAGCTGTTTTGGCAGCTTCATTGCCAACGTTTAGGTCCTCCTCAAGGACCCTTAGGAGTGTCCTTGGGGAGTCATAGCTGGATGTTTTGATCCTAAACATCAACATCTGGATGCTAGAGTCCCTCCTATAATTTTAGACACGAAACCTGACATAAAATATGCAAAGCCATACTAGCACACATATGACTAGTTTCTGAATATCATTGTCATTCTTTGACGTATGACTTCCAAACTCTTCAATCTAACTTCTAAATCTATTACTCACAATTTTGACACCTTATTAACTAATAAGACACATGATAGGATCTGATTTAACCTAGTCTATTTTGAGGGTCGCAACAATCTCCCCCACTAGGACAACATTCATCCTCGAATGACACTGAAACACTTCAACACTCTCAAGAAGTGATGACTAAAGACTAACAGCTCATGACCATACCACACAATACACATATTTAGGAGGAACATCACTTTACATAATCATTTTCTCAAAACACAAAAAGAAATTAGTAACAACATCTAAAACTTATCATGGAATAAGACTCCACATTTTTAATTTCGCAAAGGAGAAACTCCTTTATCTGCATATCATCATGGTCACTACATTTCTTCTAAGAACATTATGCCCATTTCACATAATTCACTATCATGGAACATTTTCAAGAAGTTCACTATTAACCATGCTTATGAGTTCACTTATGCAACATTTAGGAAGTTCACTATAGATGTATATCAACATGAGAGACAAAATCATTTAAGCTCATTTTACTATACAAACATAAACTCATGAAAATAATGCACAATATTTTGAGATCAAGGGAACTTGTTGTCACAAGGACGTCCAAACACATGCAAAATGCTACTAGGGAATTCTAACTCTCAAGCTTGAATAGAATAGAAGAGAAGAGACAAGATCAATCAACCTAACTATTCACTATACTATCCTACATAGAGAATCTTCTTACCACAAAAGGCAAAACTATAACTTACCGGAACCTTCACCCAGATTCACTTCCTTGTTAGATTGGAGGTAATAGAAATGATTCTTCATTTGTTAACCAACATCCGGACCACTAGAAATATCTTGCTTAACATCTCCTTTCCTAGAAAAAATAATAGGGCATGCGATCATTCTTTCCAAAACCATAACATCCACTAGTAATGGGTAGGCATTTCCCATGGTGTCTCGTACCACAAGTGGTACTAGAAGTCCTAACCAATTTAGATTCAACACTTTTCTCTTTTTGGATCTTTGGAACTCTTGTGACATCTTGATTTTGGGCCCTCTTTTTAAACCTATATTAGCGTTGATCCTCCAACCTACTACTTTTAAATCCCTACCTAACCTCTCAATCATGGATTTATCAATGTCTTGATCATACACCAAGCATTTAGATAGGTTCAAATCATTATGGAGTATGGTCATATGACCCTCTTCTTTCAAAAGGTCGGCAACACCAGTCACAAACCTACCCATCTCATTCCCGAGGGTTAGACACCAAAAATGGATCATACTCAGACAATAGGTTAAATTCAAAGGAAAATTCCTCCACACTCGTATTACCTTACCTAAGGTTTGTAAACTCCTTACCTTCACCTCCCTTTTATCACGGGGAAAGTATCTCACTGAAAATGCTTCCTTACCTCTTCCCAATAGTCCCTAATTCAACTGACGTATTGTCTTTCCGTTGAGTGAACCACACTTGATAAACATCTTTCAATTTGTATGAAGACAACTTCACCTTCTCCCTAGAATTAGCCTTTGTAGCACTCAACAAATTATCAACACCAACTAAGAATTCTTGGATGTCACGACCCAAAACGAGCCGCGAGTGGCACCCACACTTATCTTACTAGGTGAGCGAACCAACAATCTAAACCCCAACGTTTACCAGTATATAAATTTTGAATGGTTAATAAAAGTAGGGGTCAGTACAAAGAACAAGTACTGAGTAGGTACCATCGGCCAACTAAAAATAGAAAGCAATATATACTGAATAATAATGTAAAATCAACCACACTACTCAACAGGTGACAATCAACAAGTAGAAGAAACATTGGCAACAACACCAAACACACCTACGAGGACTCAAACCTCCACACCATACTCATTCGGGAAATAGGTTCTTCGAAATTTAGTGTATTAACATAATTCAAGATTACTTCTCTTTATTCTTATCGTGTCGGAACGTGACACTCCGATCCCCTAATGCTACGTGTCGGAACGTGACACTCCGATCC